>NC_080675.1:96395614-96495614 GCF_030445035.2 Dasypus novemcinctus | reverse complement strand
TGAGTTTACAAAACTTTAAAGAAGATAAGTTTTCTATTTAGATAGGCAAAGTAAGGCATTTATAGCTGATATTCTTTGTTCAGGGATGAGCCATGGAGAGTCCTCTCGCAATCTCACAATGCTGTTCAAAAGTGAGCAGCGTATGCACTACTACCCAGGAGGAAAAAGTAACCCCTCTTCTGTGGTCTGGACTTAAGACATCTCTTTGGGCCAAGAGGGACCACACCCACGTGTATGGACAGGGTGAGTTTGCCCTTGCATTTGAAGAGGGTGAATGTTCCAGCCCATTATTCAGAGAGACTTTGGCCACCCCAGGCTACAGAAAGGGTGGAGCACATTCCCTGGTGGTTGGGGAGAGTTTAAAACACCATCCCAGTTCTCAGAAGGGGTTGGTTCTAGTCCCTGTAGATAAGGGAGGGCCAGGTTGCCACCTCACTGCTCTGAGGAGGTTGGGCCTATATGCCAGAGATTAGGGAGAATGTTGCTGCCACTCCACTGTACTAAGGTGGTTAAGGCTGTACCCCAGAGATTGGGAAAGTGTGGCCAACAACCCAATGTTCTCGGCGGGTGAGGTCTGGAGTTTGGTTGCCACCCAGATGCTTGCTGAGGGTGGATCCAAAGAAAAGACCATAAGGCAAGCCTGTGGAAAGGGGAGCTCCCATGAGGCCCCAAGGAGAAGCAGAAACCATTACTTTAAGGATGACTCCAACTTTGAAATCTAATGACATAAGCCCTGGAGGTTTTTGGACCCTGGATGCATGTTTCCCCTCCCAAAGACTCCTTATGGCAATGCAAATGTTTATCCTAAATCTGTGCCTTATTTGTATATTAGAAGCAGATGACTTGTTTTGTAAGTTTCATAGGTCTACACCCAGAGGGGACTTTTTGACCTAAGACAAACTGTATTCCTATAACTGATTTTTATGTGGTTTTGTACTTTTTAGCATTGCTACTGAATTGATTTAAGGTGTTTTGGAATATTGTAGACTTTTTTGGATTCGAAGGGTGGAGTATGAATGTTAGAGGTTTCTCCGTTACAAGGTTTATAATAATTAACTGATCACAAGTTTACAAGGGTTAATAAACAGTGACTTGAATTCCCATGATATAGAACAGTCCCCATCCAGAGTCTATGTGTTCAGATACAGCTCATTTCCTCACTAGAATAGACAAAGGAGCCACATGGCACCACCAACCTTTCCCACATCCCTAAAATTCACTATCCCTAGTCCACCACCCCCAGCCATCCCTATTGGCCCTCAGGTCTTCCCAAGCCCCAACACCCTCCCACTGACTAAACATTTTCCCACCTATAGATGTACAGTATAAATTCATGATTGCCTCTACCAGAGGTGGGCTGAAGTCTCTCTTCAGATGCCTGCCATGCCAGCAGAGGCATGGCAATAAAAAAGGGAAATGGGGGTGATTTAATTTTCATTTAAATATATACATTTACACTTATGACATTGTATTAAATTATATTTGCCTCCCACAATAGTCTATAACCTCCCTCAAGGCCAGACTGGTTGACTGGTTCCTTTTATTGCCTTACCTGGCACTAAAAACAATCAGGAAAGTTTCCATTATGAGAATCTTGGTATATAAAAAAACACAACCAAAGTTACAGAAAGTATGGTTTGTTTAAATATGTATGTTTCTTAGATTAGCTCTTTTAACACATACAGACATAAACCTTACTCTATAATCTCATTTGGAGATCTCATCCCACAATCTTATTTACCATAATATGCCTAGTCTCCCATCTGGTTCAGTACTAGGCACAATTGTTCAATAAATACTTTAAGTATTTGTCTCTCTTCCCATCCACACCCTACCCTTTATCAAGCAATAAAGAGTCCAGGCTCTCTTTCAAACTGATGCTTCCTCATTGCAGTGGGTTGAATGGCGGTCCCCCCAAAAATATGCCCTAATCCTTGGAAACTGTGGCTATGACCTTATTTGGGAAAAGGGTCTTTGCCGATGTAATTAAGAGTCTTGAGATGAAATCATCTTGGATTTAGGATGGGCTCTAAATCTAAGGACAGATGCCCTTATAAGGAGAAGCAGAGAAAGATTTGAGACCCAGGCATCCAGAAAGGAAGGCCATGTGAAAGAAATCAGAGTCACGCAGCCTCAAGTCAAGCAACTCCTGAGCCAACAGAAGCTGGAAGAGCTAAGGAAGGATGTTTTCCTTAAGCCGTTGGAGGGGGCACGGTCCTCCAGACACCTGACCTGGGGAATCCACACCTGTGGAGAGAATAAATTTCTATGGTTTTAAGCCATCCTGTTTGTGGTAATTTGTTATGGCAGCCCTAGGAAACTAATGCAGATTAATTTGTTAAGGTGTCCATTACACACTGATGTGGTTGTAAGTGATTTCTAGGGTTCACACCAACATTGGTTTAACATTAGTTTTTTCTTTTCCTCTCTCTCTCTTTATTTTTTTTTAAATGTTACATTTAAAAAATATAGGAGGTCCCCATATACCCTCCACCCCCCTCACCCCACTTCTCCCACATCAACAACCTCTTTCATCATCATGGCACATTCACTGCATTTGGTGAATACATTTTGGAGCACTGCTGCACCACATGGACAATGGTTTACATTGTATTTTACACTCTCCTCCAGTCCACCCAGTGGGCCATGGCAGGACATAAATGCCCAGCATCTGTCCCTGCAGTGTCAACCTGGACAACTCCAAGTCCTGAAAATGCCCCCACGTCACATCTCTTCCTCCGTCACCCTACCTTCAGCAGCGACCGTGGCCACTTTCTCCACATCAATGCTACAATTTCCTCCATTACTAATCACAATAGTTCCATAGTAGACTATCAGTAAGTCCACTTTAATCCATACTCTATTCCTCCATCCTGTGAACCCTGGGATGGTTATGTCCCCTCCTCTATATCATGAGGGGGCTTAGATTCCACATGGATGATGGATGCAATTCTCCTGATTGCAATTGTAGGCACTCTTGGGTCCCTGGTGTGGTGGTTGACCTTCTTCACCTCCCTGATAGCTGGCCGGGGTAAGTCCAATAAACCAGTGGGTAAGAGTTGCAAGTCTGCTGAGGCTCAGGGCCTGGCTATCACATGGACAGTCCAGAGATTCAGGTCTCCTAAGTATATACCAACCCCAGTGCCAACCACAGGTCCAGTAAAAGTGACAGAAGAGGCATGTGTAGAAAGGTCACATCTGAGTCCAACTCCATCACACTCAGGAATACAAACTCCAAAGTAGGGCCAACTTACATGGCACTGAACTCCAGAGCCATCTGCCATGACCATACCCTGTGGGTCTCTGTAGCCCTCAGGAGAACCAGTACCTGGGGTTGTAGCTACTTTGGCTGTCTCTGGGACTTTGCTAAGGCATGTGTAAGCATGACACCTCTGATGACTTCCCGACTTTTTTTGGGACTCATAGCCATATAAACTCAGTTGTCCTTTCCATTTCCCCCTTTTATTCAAGGTCAAAAAGCAGTTTTTAACACCTGATATTACATGTAGGCTGAGATATTCTGCTGGTCTGTGTTGACCCTTTTATTCAAGGTCTTTTTCTAGTTACATCATCAGCTAGTGCTTGGTAATAATCCCTTGGCACCAGGGAGACTCATTCCCCAGAGTCATGTCCCACACTGGGGGGAAGGTAATGCATTTACATGCTGAGTTTGGCTTAGAGAGTGGCCACATTTGAACAACATGGAGGCTCTCAGGAGGTAACTCTTAGGTACCCTATGGCTCTAGGCTAGTTCATATATCAGGCACACTGGCTCATAAGCATAGTCATCGGTATCAAGGGCTCATTGCCGGACCATTATTCTTTATTGGTCTTTGCCATTGTACTTGGGGGATTATTGCTGTTCCATTAGGGAATGTGATAGAGCTCCCCTAGCTAGGAACTCAGCACTCCCTCAGTTGTCCTTTTTAACTGTAACTACTATGAGAACATTCAAACTTTTATATACCTTGTATACATGCCCCAGAGAACTCCCTCCCAACCATGTGTCCCTCATCAATAACACCCCCCACCAGTATTTCTCCCCTGCCATAGTTGAACCTCTCTGTGGTCCAAAATTCTTCAACAATGGAGCCTAATATATTGCCAAGTTCCATTAATAGTAAAATGGAATATAATGATGGGTTTAAAGGTTAGATATAGAATACATACTAATTTAGAAAAATTAAAGAAAAAATAAATTGGGTCATCAAAAAATGAAAAAATGAAAAACCTTTGTTTTTGACATTTTGCCTTTCATCACTGCAATAGGTGTTGCCCTGTATGTACAGTGGCAAGGCAATTTCATTTCTTCCTCAGTGATCTAAAACTTTTGTGACGACAAACTTAATAATTAGAAAAAACATCAGTCTTTTCAATGCTGATCCTGGCACGGGGGCAACAACTTGCTTGTACAGCTGGAGGTAGTTGGGTCACACTTTTTTCTGAGGATTCTCAGAAAAAAGTGAAAACACAGTGAAAATTTTTAGAAGTTATATACTTCAGCCAAAGGGGCTGGAAAGGCTTGAAATCGGCAAGATGGTGCCCACTGGCCCTCGGGGGAGACCATCTCAGAACATGGGCCTCGCTCCTGACTCCTGAGCTGATAGAGGGAAAAAGAAGTTGGTGGCAGCCTAGTTGGTTAGTGACTTAGCTCCGCCCAGGGAGCTCAGATTGCCCGCGAGCAAGGAATGGAGAAAGGACACCACAGGGCGAAAAAGAGCGACGAAAAGGCCCGGGCTGGCTGGGGTGGAGTCCTGATGGGTACCCGAAAAGAGCAGCCCCTTACCACAGAACGGTACCGCTCGGTTCCTACCCCCAGCTCTACTTTGGCTCCAGCTTTCCCACCTGGGTTCTACATTCATCCGATGCTCCCTGAGTCTTATTTCCAAGCTATTTTTCCAGAACTTCTTTTGCTTGGCCGCCTGCCACCCCTGACAGTGGGGCGCCCTACGCGCCCAAACCCTCAGGCCACAGGAGCTTTAGGAAAGGCCTGGGAGGGATCTCGGGCAAGAGGTGGTTTGAGAGAGTGATAGGGCGAGGAAGGGAGGGGGCGCTTAAAATTAGGAAACTTTAATTAAACTCCCAGGAAATTTTCTGGATCCAGAGACCAAGAAACAAACCAGTCAGAAAGAGCAAAGAAGAATATAAAGCATAAATAACCCAAGGTTTTGTGCCGAATGAAGTTCGTTGATAGGTTAGTAATTGCCTCTTCGTGTGCCGGAGACGCCGGGTATCACTGGGAGTCTCCATGAGTGTGTAGAACGGCTTCTATTCAGGTTCTGAACGAGAAGATCGGGAATTAGCCCCAGCCTCACTAGTCTGAACCAGCACAGGGACACCACCAAGGAGGATTCTTTGAACGGGGTGACAGATCTGCCAGATACGGATCCTGAAATCGGACTCCTTAACACTCTAACCCGTATTTATACGCACAAACCAACGAACCAACGCCAAGGAGTTCCTTATACTTCGATCTTTTCTAATCATTTGCAGTGAATTGCGAGTGAGATTTTTTTCCTTAAAGAAAAAGTAAAAGTCTTCCAAGGGAATTATGCTAATAGTTGACTGTCCTTGCGCCCCACTTCCCAAGACACATCAGAACTTTGAGGGTCCTCCTTTCCCTGGGTTTTCTCAGATCACTAGGGATGGAACGAAAATGCTACGGGAAACTGCCTAAGAAAATTTTAATTTTGCGCCGGTTCGCTAAAGTTCATAGTTTAGCGGTGGAGGAAGTAATTGCAAGAAGTACGCAGCAGCATGGTAGTGTGGCCGAGCGGTCTAAGGCGCTGGATTTAGGCTCCAGTCTCTGCGGGGGCGTGGGTTCGAATCCCACCACTGCCAAAGGGGTATTTTAGTGCAGCTGGGAATATTTAAGTACAGAGTTTCTTAATTAGAAGTTCTCTGTGTATAAAACTAACCTAATCACCTCCGTATCCAACCTAAAGCTCTCCAAATCACCTTCGGCGTTCTCATTCTCATGATCAGGTTTAGAACTAATTGGTCCTGGGAGATTTTCCAGAAACTGCGACACTGCTCCTATCAGCCCCGGGCAGCCACCAGGGTTAGTAGCTGCAACCCTCTGCTAAGGCAGACCCGATTTAGACCTTAAAAACATTACTTTATCGAATGGATGGGTTGTTGGGTGGGTGGATGGAAATACAGAAAACCAATGCTTAGCTTAGGTTTCGAGCTCTCGTTCAGACGTCATTACCTTACTTGCCGGTGGCAGGGTCGGGGAGGTCACGGCGATTGTAAAATGGTTATTTGGAATTTGATTTTGCAGATGGACTTGTCATTCCAAAATACTTCAAAGCTGATTCTTGACTGACTCCACGCGTTGGGCCCAGCCAGGCGTGCCGTGAACATTGTTGGTTTAACTACCCTCCTGCCTCTTCCAAGGGAAGCCACTTACCTTCGCGATTGCCCAGCTCTCTGAACTGAACGACCCAGCTGCACCACCTGAGCGGAACTTAATCCAGTGGGAAAGGAGGAAGGGTTATCCTCAGGGCCTTTTTAGTGGTGTCCTCCTAGGATGGTTGTCCCACTGCACTTTTCAGGGCACTGTTACCTCTAGTCGTACTCATGGATTTGGCCAGGCAGCTCCCTGAAATAGGGGATTCCCTAGCAGTGCCATGAAGAATGAATAAAGGAAAGGAAGCAGAGAACGAGGACCCTGTGCAAGAGCCAAGGTCTAGGAGTTATACATGCTACTTTTTGCTTTTGCCTTCCTTTTTCTATCTTTTCCCCTCCTCATTCAAAATCTCCCTCCATATCCTTCCAGCTGCCCTTCTATTTCACTTAGTGAACTCCTCCTGGCCAGTTCCCCTCCTTTTCATCCCCACTCAACAAGAGATCTTGGGTCTTGAGGTCTTCACAAAAGAGTACTTCCAGGCCCCCCCCCCCCCCCCCCCCGCCAAAATTGACAGATTCCTTTTGGTTTGACCCCAGTGCCTTGTGGAAAAGATCTATACCTGTGAATAAATTGTACATTGCTGACCTTTCTATAAAATTCACTATTTGTATAATGGGTTCATATCACCATCCTTCCTTTCTCACAATGCAATTGTTCTGTATCCTTCAATGTTTGTTTATTTTTCCTTCTTCCTGAAATTTAATTCTATGCAGTATTCAAAGATTCATTCCATATTCATATATTTTTTAATCTCCCTACTTTCTCTCACAAGTTGACCAACTTCTTGTCCTCTAATAACTTTGAGAAAAGATTTCTCAAGTTTGATATTTGCAGCTAGAAAAGGGCTTAATTGGGGAGAAAGGGGCTGAGTAACAAGCTGGGTTTGGGGCTTACTCTCTGTTAAATGGAGATGATGACCAAGCTGTTACTCAGCTCCTCCCTCCCTAATCAGGCCCTTTTCCTGTAACCTCAGCATTCAACCATCTAGACCTCTCAATATCACCACCTTGGTGTGTTTTTGTTTGTATTGTTTTACCCCTTTGCCTTTTTTTTTTTTTTTTTTTTTGTCTGTAGCACCCTCACTGCCCCTTAATCCCAGTCAATCCCATCTCCTTGTTGATGGAAGTATGCTTGCTTATTCTATTCACTCATGCCACTCACCACATTCTGCCCTTTTCCTCCCTGTTACCTCTCCCACCACCAAACTGTTTCTGACACCCCATCTTTCCTTGTCACCCTTCTTATTCCTCTTCATACCCTCTGCCACTCCTGCCACCCCCTACCATATCTCCTACCGCCACATCTGTCTGTCTCTCCTCATGCCACCCCTCCTGACTCACCTGCCACACTTGCTAAGTTTTACATCATTCCACCATAAATATGTACCTAAAAGTTCCCTTCCCACTTAAACACGCATCAATATTTCTGTCAAATTCTCACTAAAAATTCAACTTGTCTATGAAAGCTCTCTTGGTTTGTTTCCCCTCTCTATTTTGATTATTCCTTTCATTGTCCTGAAATAAAAATTTATTGTTGTTTTGTAAATGTTTACCAGAAGCTTCAGTATATCAACACAGTATTATCTGTTTTATTTCTTCAACTAAACTGTAAATTACTTAAGCCAGGATGTTGTAGACTTCCTTTTGTAAGATTAAAACATTGGCTTGGTTCTTTTTTCCTAATGTATGTACATATGTGGCACATTTTGCAAAAGACAAAAATGTGAGAATATCATTACAGTCACCCACGATCCCATCATCCACAGATAAACATATTTTGGCATATTTTCTTTTATCTCTCTGAATGAGAAATTTCTAATAGTAGAAATAGAATACTTGATCAAATACAATGTCTTTTAATATTCTTGATTTATAACACCCAAATGCCCTCCAGGAAAGTAGTAACAGTCTACAAGAATGTTCTTGTCATTGTATCTTTGCCACTATCAAATATTAGTGCCCAAAAACAGATTTTCAAATTCTGTGTCAAAATATCCATGTTTTCATTAGTAATTAATTCTTTTAAATGAAAATGTTTTTCATATACATACTTAGCCTTTTGCATTGCTTATTCTCTGCATTGTTTATTTATATCCTCTTGAAGGGCAGTTCTTTCTAGAGTGTTATTTCTTTTCATTTTTCAACTTCAAGAGCAGTTGATTATCATGGTTTGTCAACAGAAAGAAATGCTTTCCTTGAAAAAACTAAACTAAACAATTCACTTTGCCACCTTTTGCTTAAAACACATCTTCCATAGGGTATTTCCTTTTAAACCCTGAAATGCTTAGTATGAGTTGTTCATGGTAATGAAAAAAAATAGGGGTGAAGGATGTTACTGAAAATGGAGTCAATGTTAGTGTTAAAGATTAGAAGATTATAGATTCAAATCTAAAATGAACGCATTAATTAGATCACGAGAAGAAAGTGATCACAAAGCAGACATGCAAAATTAAGGTTCTTAATCAAAATTGCTGTTCTCTCATTGCCTGAAAACATGAAAAATTGCTAACTCACTTATTTGGCAAAAAGGGTAAGAACTTTCCCAAAACTGACATGAAACACTTGGCAAAGAGATCCGAACCAGTGGCATAAGGCTCACCTTGCAGCAAATACCACCAAAGCTCTCTCATCTGCCAGTTAAGCCAGAGAAGAGTACAAATTGGAAGACCTAGTGCAGTTTTGTGTATGCACTAGCAGTTATTGAGCAACACAGCTTCTTGGCATTGGAGGCTCGTAGAGAGCTCCAGAGCACGGAATCTATGGTGAATCCATTCCCAGGAGGAGCCTCGAAATCTGCTCGAAGAGGGTTCAGGATCTTTGTCCGACGAAGTGAGGATAGAAGCAGAGCAGATGCCACCCCTATTGGGACTTCTCTATGAGACTTCTGAACTGGGCTACTCGGGAGTAATCTGCGAACCTGTTCTTGCTCCAAGAGTGCAAGAGAAACTGTAGTGCCAGACGGGCCGTTGAGAGAGTGCCAAGGTCTCCCAGGGGAATTGCAGGTCTTGACAATCTATTAGTGGACCCCTGTTAATTTACTCTCTTACCAGCAGATCCAATTTCCCTCCCACTTAGGAATGTTATGAACACTTATTTATCATGCTCTTAGGAAGTCCAGTACCTCTTTAATACATTAATCTAAGGGGAAAAAAATAGCAAATGCCTCCTCAGGCCCCAGCGAAACTTGAACCCACAACCCCTAAATTACAAGGCCAAGGCTCTACCCCCAGAGCTTGGCACCCCAGCTAATATGGACTTACTTACACCTGGAAAGATTCAGGCAAATGCTATGTATACTTAACTAAAGTTTATTATAAAGACTTAAAAATTAAAGGAGTTTGTTTGGGAGAAAATGTCTCTTTATATGTGAGAAAGAAACATTGTCTTGGGTAGGCCCAAACTGGAATACAAGTCACAAGAAGGGTTAAGCCCACAGCACATGCTCCTCAGGCTTAAGCCTGACCAGTCTCTGAGCTTGAGCAACACAAGCCAGGAGTGGAGCCATGGGGTGCTGTGGGGTAGGGTGCAGTTTTCTCACAGAAGAGAAGCATGCAAGACATGGCATCAGCGGCATCATTCCCATCCTGCTTGGATCCATGTAAAAGTAAGCACTCCAGCTTTCAGATCCCAGCTTTGGGTACAGAAACTGGCTGGAAGGGGACTAGCTCCTTCCTTGTTTTTGTTTCTTTAAGATTTGCGTCAACACATGGCAATAGACTTTGAGTGAGAAAGTACCTCTTATAGTACCTTGAGTTGGACATTAGGACCTTGTGACTGTAAGCCTCTACCCCAAATAAATACCCTTTATGAAAGCCAACAGATTTCTTGTACTTTGCATCAGCACCCCTTTTTTTGACTGATACACACCCCCAAGCAGAAGAGTACTGCCGAATAAAGATAATCTGCTCTCTTCCCATCTCATCCACCACCTTTATGGTGAAAGAGAAATGGGAGGGGTGCAGGCTTCTATAGAAGAGGGCATAGGAGGTGAGCAACTCTTTTGCTAATCTTGCGGGGCTCATGTTTGTCAAATAAATCCTGAAGGAGATAGCAGATGACATCACATAGCATGCAGGTTATAGTGTCTGAGCATGCTAGATTGCAGAATGTATTTAAGCTTTTTTGTTTGCTGGGGATTTGGGTTCAAGTCCCTTTTTGCATAGAGGGGTTTAATTTCTAAGATTGGCTTTCTGGCCCAGGCCACCTGAGGCATTTCTGGTCAACATTCTAAGGACTCAGATCCTATGCAGAGGATCTGCACACTGAATGGCAGTTCAACCGGAATCCTGAAATGAACATTCCTACAAGAAACAATCCTACCTCTGCGCCACTTTGGTTGAGAGTCCTACCAAACCCATATGTTGACCCTCCTAGAGTTTGTTTCATAAGAAAGAAACAGAACAAAACAAAACAAACAAGAAAAGTACATGGTTCAAGGTATGGTCCATGGGCCTACTGCAGGTTAAGTTGTGCAAGTAACCCCAGGTCAGGGCTTTTAAGTCTGTTTGCTGTTTTGATTGGTTGCCCCTCCTGTCACTTCTTAGGAGACAAATGGTGAGGCCTTTTAAGGGTATCTGGGGTTTTCCCTTGACCCCAAACTGGATTCTTATTCTAAATGAGATTCTCATAGCCAGGATCTCACAGGATCTCTCTGGCAGCCTTCTTTTCAGGAGGTTTCCGGGCAGGATCTCATGACCAGGTTGTCTATTGGGTCAGCTGCCTTCTCCTTTTCACTATACTAACCTACCTCAACACCACACTTAGAGAATTTATACCCTAATTCTTAAGGGGGTGCTGAAGGGTGATTATTCTTTTGTGGCTACTTCCTCCTGGTTAGGAGGAGTAGGCCTTACCTGACAAAGTATAAAACTCTCTGGCTATTATTTTGCCTTTGAGGGAAGACTCTGATGGATGAAATCTCTACATGACTAATAAGGTGTTGATTTGGTCTCCAGTTGGGGTCAGGGAGTGCCACTTGCCTGTGTCTCCTGACTTGTCTCATCAGATAATTTTACCAGATGGCTCTGGTTCTGGGCTTCTAGGTTCTTGGCTTATATCACATAAAAGAATGTAAGGACATAGAGTAGGCAAGGGAGTAAAGAGTTTGTTAAGAAAGAAGAAAACAAGAAAAGTACACAGTCCAAGGCATGGACTGTGGGACCCCTGAAGGGTGAGTTGCACTTCTGAGGTTTGAAGAGAATCACTGGATTTAGGAGAGGAACCGAAACTGATCTTCCTGTGTTGTGATACAATGTTGTAATGCAACTGACAGTATGAATGAGCATTCTTGAAAGAAATAGGGGATGGATGTGACTCAAGAGGTTGAGCACTGGCTTCCCATATACAAGGTCGCAGGTTCAATCCCCAGAACCTCAAAATACAAAGAAATAGAAGGGTGTCAGTTTATGAGTCTAACTTGTCAGTTTTGTGGTATGATTCATGCTGTTTGTGCTTGAAATGCTGGACAAGATCGCCTCTCTCTTAGTCTCTTTATTCCCTTAAGAATGAAGATGAAGCAAATGCCACCAAGCTTAAGTCCACCTAAGCTGAAGCCCCTTTCAACCTCCCTCTGTTTAAGACCTGCTCATGAGCAAGTTGGCCACTTCCGTCAAAAGATTCAGGGACAATGAAGATGTTACCAGGGACAGAGGGTGTCATCATGGATCTGGGCCCCCAGTCACCTCTAACCCACTCTTTTGCTGCTGGAATAGTTTGTTTAGACAGTTCTTACAGTGCACTTTATGGAGAAAAACAGTGCAAGTCTCAAGAATGCTTCCACGGAAAAGATTGGTATGGAAAAGAGGTGTTTTAGGGCGGCAGTGTCAGGACAGGATCTCTTTATGGAGACCCTACCCCTCTATGGTGACCCTCAGGACATGTGGAGAGGGCCCCAGCCTTGGAGCCGGAGCAGTGAATACAAGTGCTCTTTGTATTTTGAGACCTTCTGCCCAGTGCAAAATCACTACACCATGAACCTTCTGGCTCAAAAGGTGCAGATATCCACTGCGCCCCAATTGAATTATTTCCAGCCATTCCCCCTCCACCACCACCACCAAAGAAAAACTGCAATATAAAATGGTAACAATCACCTTACAGTTTCTGACAAAGAATTCATGAGAATTTTCAGGGTGGTCTCTGCTCTCTGGGAAAATGAAGGGGCTGTGGTATGAAATAGGTACCTTAACTTTACAGAGTATGGTTAGATTCCCATTAGTGATGACCAAACTTTTGAACTGCTGGATTTCAGGACCTTCAGACTTGCTTGTCTTCCTAAACTGCGTGTTTCCCAGGAAATTCTTGACAGCATTGCAGGCACTGACTAACTGGATCCTATTTGCCTTTGGTCTTCTAGAAATTCTTCTCTCAGAAGAGATATACAGACTAACTTGAATGCAAGCACAGAGACAGGCAAGAGCCTGTGAGAACCAGAAGGGTGGAGATGGAAAGGTGAGGTGGGGTCAGGATTGTGCATGATCTGGAGAATATGGGGTTTGCTATGGGTGATTGGAGGTAAGGGAGAGAGGGGGAATAACATGCTAGGATGCCCTGACTACCAGGTTGGCAGTTCACTCTCAAAGATGACTGTCTAGCTAGCATGTTATGTGTTTGCTGCTGGCTGAGCAAAACCAATGGAGATACCCAGTAGAAAGTCCTAGGATTCAGGAGAATGATCCCAACTAAGGAAAAAATCTTTAGGAGTCAAAAACACAGAACAGTGGCTAACACTGATTTGGGCAGGGACCCACAGGGAAGAGCATTCACAGAGAAATAATTTAAGGCCAGGGTCCTGATCACCAGTGTTTAAAAAATGTACAACAGAATAGCTGTGAGTGAAAGGATTGGAGAAGGAAGCATCATGGAGGTCAGTTGCTCAAATGACTGATTTCATAGCTCAGAGGCCATTAACAGATTTTGTGCATTTGAAGCAGAAAGTTTAGGGAATAGCAACAGAGCTGGGTGTATTGAAGAATGAGAGGAATGAGTGGACATGCAGATTAAAAAAACTCTTTCTGGGAGCTTAGCTGTGAAGGTTTGGAGCTCTAGGGTAACTCCATGTTTCTTTAGTATGTCCTGTCTTTTCCTACCCTGAAAAGCCTGGGCAAAGGCCCTTTGCATCACCAAGAGTAGACCTCTTAGCCTGGGAACATTATGATTCCTAAAGGTGTTTTCTACCAGCCCAGACAATAATGCCACCAATCCTCATTCTATCATTAATCCATCTTAAGAGGCAGAATACTGATGTGGGTTCTACAATCAGAACAGGAAGAACTCAGCAGCACTTGAGCAAATTGCACAGAGGAACTAATAGAAGAAGAGCCACTGACCTGAGGAGGACAGCAAAAGAAGGAAAGTTGGTTTTGAAAAGCAGGGATAGGCTAAAGATGATCTTAGGGAGAGAGGTGGGGTTTTAAAACCCAAGGAAGATCTTTTGGCCTTTTAGAAATTCCTGTCCTTTGAGAACCAGAAAGGGAACATTTGGCTGAAGTTTCAGCAGGCACTCTTGTTATAGAGGCAGGAGTTTGGGCTCTACCTGAGTAGAGAAGTGCCAACTTTCACAGCTGAGTCTGACTTTGGAGTCTCTTTTACTGCTTTTTTCTAAGATTTTATTTATTTATCTACCCCCACCCTCTTGTTGTTTGCACTTGCTGTGTCTCTTCATTTTCTTTGTTTCTTTAGGAGGCACCGGGAACCAAACCCTAGACCTCCAATGTGGGAGGGAGGCACCTAATTGCTTAATCCACCTCTGTTCCCTGCTTTGCTGTATCTCTCGTTATGTTTTCCTTCTTGGGTCTCTTGTTGCATCATCTTGTGTTAGCTTGCCACGACTGCTGGCTTCCTTCTTTAGGAGGCACTGGGAACCGAACCACAGACCTCCCATGTGGTAGGCATGAACCCAATCACCTGAGCCACATCCACTTTCCTGCTGTCACTTCTGACAAGTAATTTTGTTGATTCTTGGGGCTGAGAATCACTAACTCATCCTATTGACTGAGTAGGATTAGGAGTCTCAAAGGAGATCTGATCCCTGCAAACCCTTAAAATCTGCCACTCCCAGCTTCTTAGACTTTCTATATGATAAGACTGAAGTGTTTCAGACATATGCAATGCAGAGGGAAAAAAAAGATGGATTTGAGGGAGACATCCATAGGTGGATTTTCCCAAAGTCATGGTTTACTTTAAAAAGTGACTTGACTACATACAGCTACTGAATTTATCTGCACCAATGTCAGGTCTGAGCCCCCCAGGCAGAGTGGGGGAGTTAGGGCTGTTAGCAAAGAAAAAGGCACTTGGAACCATGGGGAGGTTATGCATATTGAGTTTATTCCATGCTCCTTCCCTTCCTCTGCTCTCTCTTTGCTCCTGTTCCTTTAAGCTTCCTTTGTTCTCCCCCCTCCTCTGTTTACATGGGAGCTGCTTTTACGTTACTACTATCAGAATATATGATTGGCTCTTACAGTGGCATATCTTTCATGTTGCATATACTGATAAGCTGGTGCATGTGTTGGTAGAGTTTCAAATTCGTCCCCCGCAAGCTGTGTGCAGTTATGCTGTGTCACTGTGTCCTGGATATAGCAAAGGAGTATCCAGGATGCTCAGGACATTTAACTATTGGGCTATAGCTACCCCTATATTCCACCCCTTAAATGACTGGCATCTTAAGGGCTCGCTGCCACAGGGCTACACCCTGGGCCCAAAGGCCACAGCAACAATATAAGGCACAACAAAACATAACTAAGAAAAATACAAAACCAATGCCAATTAACACAACCCATTTCCAAGTGGATCCCAGATGTTCTCACCAATACCCGGTTTGATTATTGACTACAGTGTGATTACAAAGAAACCAGAAGACCATCCTGCTATTCTCTGGGAATCATTGGCACATTGTTTAATACAGTGGGTACTATTTCCCTTAATGTTACATGTTCAGCTGGAAGCCACCCCCACCCGTTATGTGTAGCATAACCTACTGGGGGATGGGTATTGTCCATATCTCTGCAGGGTATTGCTTCTATTCATTTTTGTGTTGTCTTCCATTTTGGTGAGGACTGGTCAGTTGTCTGAAACCATGTTCAATTAGCCTCAGTAGGCAGGGCAATGGCCCACAGAAGGCCTTCTACTCCTGCTGGCAGGTCAGTGCATTTCCAGCACTGGGTTATGCTGTGAACACAGGCATCAGTGTGAGGCAATGACAGTACGGTATTGGCTACTGTTAACATGGGTGGAAAGATAGTAGGGCTAAAGACACCATGAGAGGTAAATCATGTCGCTCAGGCAATATACATGTGACCTATTCATCTTGGGACAGAACGGTGGCAGGTGCTGGTGGCTGCCCTGATCTGGACCACACCTTTTCTCCCCACACTAAAGTATACCACAAAGGGGATAGCACCACTGGGAGCAATGATATGGGCCACAAGTGTAAGACAAAAATTCCCCTCAGAAGGGTTCCGCCTGCGTTTACAGCCAGTGCAACTCATACCTCAGCTGGCCATTTACAAACCCATGGAGTTGAAGCAGGCTAGTAAGATATTAATAGAATTAATAAATGGATCTGGAACCTGGCAGAGAGTCCACGTGGACATCAGCAACCCCTAGATGGCTGCTGAAGACGATTCTGCCACCCAGGAGAAGACTTCCCCTGGAACCAGGAGTAGCCCGGGATATTCCCCCAAGGACTTTACCATTGGGCCCTCCTGGGAGACTGATGGGGGAAATAAACAATCAAAGTGGTGAACAGCTGAATCTCCTTCCCTGCCATTAGCAAAGGGATGGAATAATTAGCATTTTAATAAGTGGCACCGGGCCCAAGTTCTCTCTCTCATGCTCTCGTCCCTCTGGATCCAGGCTCCAGCTGCTTCTCCCCCTCTTGGATCACCACATAAGTAAAACCTGGGCATTTATAACCTATAATGGGAAATTGTAGCCTGTAAATGAGCCCTCTTTATTACTTTTCAGCCCTTTCCTCTCTACCTGGGACCCCTGTCCTGTTATTTTCTCCCATTTCCCTTTCCTCCCTACCTGAATAAATTACTGGCCTAACTCACCTGACATGCTCTTGAAATTCATTTCTCCAGCACAGTCAAAGAACCTAAACTAAATCCCATAATAGTGTTATGGTCAATCCCCTTTTATCACCATCTCCATATGGTAACAGGACAACTCTCCAAGTGGGGACTCCAGTTGCAACAGTCCATGGCCATGTCCACACCACTGTTTGTCCTGACCCTAAGGCAGTGGGGGCAGGCAATATCAAAGTTCCATCTAAAACTTTAGAAAATGCAAGAGAGTCTGACATATTCATTATTACAAGCAAGGGTAAAGCACGTCCCCATACAACCAAGTCTAGAGGCGACTGCCACATTCACCGCAGCTGCTCAGTTAGAAGGCATACTGCCTGTGGCAGGTGAGTAGCCCACCCCTGCAAGACTGACTCCTTTGGAAATGTCATGCATAACTTGTCCTTTAATAAACCATTATACCATTCAATCATATCTGCAGCCTGTGGTCTATATGGAACATGTAAGTGCCAATCAATGTCTTCATTTTTTGCCCAGGTTTGTACTTGGGAACCTGTGAAATGGGTGCCTCTGTCACTCCACACTTGAAAGGGACGCCCATACTGGGCACTTAAAATATTCAGTGCCACAATGGTTCTCTTTTGGGTGGCTATTTGGAATGGAAGGGCAAAAACTAAACCTGTATTAGTATTCACAGCTGTGAACAAGAAATTATATCCTTTATTGGAGGGCAGGGATCCACTATAAAAATCTACCTGCCATACCTTTAGGGGTCTATCTCCTCACTTTATGACCACTTCTTCCATGGGCACCCAACATCTGTGTGGGTATTGTTTAGCACGTAGCTCACAAACTGTTACCATATTCATTGGATCTATGATTCTTAATGGGATACCATGTGGCCTGGATATCTACAGAAAGGTTTGACCTCCCACATGTCCCATGTGTCTATATAACCAGGTGGCCCATCCATCTATCAGATGGTATAAAGCTCTCACTTGTACTAGACTGTCTGCAGCATCATTTTCTGGGCTTGTGAGAGGTTTATGCCCTACAACATGATTAACTCTTGTCTTTTCAACCACAGTCCTTCTACAAATTTTGCCCTCAGAGAGGTTGCATTAGTCAGCCAAAGGTGTGCTGATACAAAATACCAGAAATTGGTTGGTTTTTATAAAGGGTATTTATTTGGGGCTGAAGCTTACAGATACCAGGCCATAAAGTATAAATTACTTCCCTCACCAAAGTCTGTTTTCACTGTTGGAGCAAGATGATTGTCAATGTCTGCAAGGGTTCAGGCTTCCTGGGTTCCTCCCTTCCTAGGGCTTGCTTTTCTTTCCTCTGTGCGCTTTCTTCCTGGGGCTCCAACTTAAGGCTTCAGCATCAAACTCCAACATCAAAAGACCAACATCAAAAACCCTCAACTCTGTCTTTTGTCATGCCTTTTATCTGTGAGTCCCCACCTACCAATGTGGGACTCAAGGGGTGGCGACTCAATGCCCGAATGACATGGCCCAATCAAAGCCCGAATCATAACTCAATCATGCCCAGGTACAGGCCAGATTACAAACATAATCCAATATCTACTTCTGGAATTCAAACTGCTACATTCCACCCTCTGAATTCCAAAAAGACATTACAATATTAAAAAAAACTTAAATCAGTAACAATGCAAGTACTGAATCATATCACAATCAATTTAAAGAAATACAGTTTGTCTTGGGGCAAAGTCCTATCTGCTGTAGACCTCTGAAACTTACAAAACAATTTATCTGTTTCCAATGCACAAATGGACAGACAAAGGATAAGCATTTTCATTACAATACGGAGAAATTAGGAGGGAAACATGAATCACAGGTCCTCTACAGTTCAGTAAACCTGCAAGGCATCCTCCATTGATTTCAGTCTGAGAGTCATTCTTAAGATGATGATTTTTTTTCTCCTTTGTGTCTTATGGGAACCCACCCTTTCCACATGCTTGCCCAATGGTCATTTTCTTGGTTCTACCCTCATCAAGCATCTAGATATCAACCAAACTCCAGACCTCACCATTCAAGAGTGCTGGGGTGATTACCGTACCTTACCCAATCTTTGAGTTAGAGTCTTAACCCCCCTAGTACAGTGACATGAAGGCAACATTCCCCCTAACGTTTGGCAAATAGGCTCAACTCACTCAGAACAATGAGTTGACCACTTGGTCTTCCCTAATCCATGGGGCACAGGTCCACCCCACTCAGACCTGTGGGGTGTTGACCTTAACTGCCCTAATCCTTGGGGAATGTGCTCCACCCTCTCTGTACCCTGGGGCAGCAAAACTCTCCCAGAACATCTGGTGGGAACATCCATCCTATTCAACTGCTGGGGCAAACTCACTCTCTCTGTACACATGGGTGGGTTTCCTCTCTTGGCCCAAGGAAATGTCTTAATTTCAGATCTCAGCTTCCATGGTTTTTCTCTTGAAGTAATTTCTCCATCAATCTCTCCTTTCCATGTCCCTTTTATTCCAGGTTGACAGTGGTTTTGTTCATACAAGTCTCTCAAAATCCTTGATGGTCTAGCATGTAGGAAGCAGGGGTCCAAGCCATCAGACAGTAAGACTTTCCACAAGGCTTTCCTAGATAACTGCATCTTCAATCTTGATTTACAAGTTCCAAGTTTAGTTAAGTCCTCCAGTGGGGCACTTTCATCTGGGGGCTTGATTTCCAGAGGCTTGTAGTTTCCAGAATCAGTCTCTCTTTTCTTTAAACCCGACAGTTCAGTCCTCAGCATATCTTTCTCATCTAGCATTTTGCTATAAGCTGCAAGCTGAAGCCAAGCCGCCTTCTCCAGGTTTACTTTGGAAACTTTTTCAGCTAATGCCCAGGCTCACCATTTTCAAATTCTGCCTGACATAAAACACGAGGAGTTAATCTTGCTAAGTTCTCTGTAGCTTTAAAACATAGATCACCTTTCCTCCAGTTTCCAATAATAGTTTCATTTACTTCTGAGGCATCCTAAAAAGTCTGTTTAACATCCATATTGCTATCAACAGTCTCTTCAAAGCACTGTAGGTCTTTTCTTCCAAACATCTCACAATTCCTCCAAAAAATACCCCTTACCTATTTATAAAACCATTCCAGCATTTCAGTAATTGCAAAAGCACTTCTCCATTCCTCGGTACCAGATTCTGTATTAGTCAGTCAAAGGCATGCAGATGCAAACTACCAGAAATTGGTTGGTTTTTATAAAGGGTATTTATTTGAGGTAGGAGCTTACAGACACCAGGCCATAAAGCATAAATTACTTCCCTCACCAAAGTCTATTTTCACTGTTTGAGCAGGATGGCTGCCAATTTCTGCGAGGATTCAGGCTTCCTAGTTTCCTCCCTTCCTGGGGCTTGCTTCTCTTTCCTCTGTGTGCTTACTTCCTGGGGCTCCAGCTTAAGGCTTCAGCATCAAACTCCAACATCAAAACTCCAATGTCAAAAACCCTCAGCTCTGTCCTTTGCCATGCCTTTTATCTGAGTCATTAAGCTATGCCTTAATGACATGGCCCAATCAAAGCCCCAATTATAACTCAATTATGCCCAGGTACAGACCAGATTACAAACATAATCCATTATCTATTTTGGAATTCATAACCATATCAGACTGCTACAGAGGTCTATTACCAATCACCCATTTTTGCTGCTCCCATTGGGCAGCTATAAAGTTAGTCCTTTGTACATGGCCCAACTGTCTGTACACATGGTAAGGGGGCTGGGTTCATGTATTATAACCAGCCACATGACTCTCAGTTCAGCCCACTGGCTGCTTTGACCAAATCCAGTTTCAAACCAGATATCTTCTGTATCCACTTGGATACCTACAGTGGTCCAAGATATCACCATGCCTCAGCTGGTATAGTAGTACCCATTCCATCCTTGTATGGGCAAGGTTCTAAAACCTGAGGACCAGGAAGCCCTCTTCCCAAGGGGTCAATTTGACACTCTACTGGTCCTAACACTTCCTGCAACTGTGCAGAGATGGGGCTAGCACTTGACATGCTCACTTTTCCAGATATGTGCCCCTTTGGTCAATGTGGATGTCTGAGCCACCCCAGTCCTGGGGACATTCAAGTACGAACATATTCATCCTGCCACAGGGAGGGAAGGTCACACTAGGACTCACTCCTTGTGCTGTTCCTGCAGCATAGTCAGGAACAACCAGGACACTTTCCCAGCCCATTCCTTCTGGGAAAGGGTTAACATGGCTCCCAAAAATTCCAGTGCCTTTGCAATAAACTCTGGAGTGGGATGAACCATATCCCAGCCTGGAGAGGCCCATTACAGGAGAATCGCTGCCACCAGATATCAAAGACCCAAAGGGGGCCACATCCCACCCCCATCATGAACTGTTGGTTTCACGGGGGCAGAACATCCACTTGCCATGCTCGGAAGATTCTGCCAGCTATGCCAAATGTCAGGTCTGAGCCCCTCAGTCAGAGTGAGGGAGTCAGGGCCGTTAGCAAAGAAAAAGGCACGTGGAGCCACAGAAGGTTATGCATATTGAGTTTATTCCATGTGCTTTCCTTTCTTCTGCTCCCTCTCTCCTTCTGTTCCTTTAAGCTTCCTTTGTTCTCTCCAGTCCTCTCTTTAGGTGGGAGCTGCTTTTATGTTACTACTGTAAGAACATATGATTAGCTCTTACAGTGGCATACCTATCATGTTACATATACTGATTAGCTGGTGCATGTGTCATTAGAGTTCCAAGTCCATCCCCGGGAAGCTGAGTGCAGTTATGCTGTGTCTCTGTGCCCCAAATATAGAAAGGATGCTTAAGCCATATAACTATTGAGCTTTAACTACCCTACAACCAAGCACCACTCAGGAATTCAGCCAGTAATTCTAGGGCCTGAACAATCTCAGGAAGAGCTGTTAGGTCGTCTTTGTAACAAAGACTAAACATTTCTGTGCATCTAGTAATATCCATCCATGAATGATGCAAATGTCTCTATTAAATCATTAGTAAGCATGGCTATTTGAAGCTCTTTTTAATCCCTTATGTCATCTGCTCCTTTCACAAATATCAATGTGCTGGGATTTTGCTGCTGGGTTGCAAGGAACAAGCTCAAGTATGATCCAATCTTTGTCTTCAAGAGGCTTGAACACTAGTAGGGAAACAGGGAAAGAGAAGTATATCAATTAGGGTTCAGTCAAAGAAGGGATACACGTCATCATGCATTTGTCAAAACCCATAGAACTGAATAACACAACAAATGAAACTTAATGTAAATGATTGGACTATAGTTAATAATGCATCAATGTTGTGCATCAATTGTAATAACTGTATCTCATTAATGTAAGAAGTTAATAATAGAGGAAACTCTCTGCCAAGGGTCAGGAGTTGGGAAGTGTGGTGGATATATAGAACAAACTCTGGGTATATCTGCTCAATTACTCTGTAACTCTAAAATTGTATTGAAAAATTACTGATTAATGCTTTTTAAAAATGATTTGTGCCTATATAATGGATCTCTATACACTATTCAAAAATATGTCCATAATATATTGTTAGTGAACAAATGTAACTCACAAAACAGCATACATAATATAAACTGATTTTTATTTTAAGTGTGTTTGTGTAGGCATAGAAAAAAAATCTGGTAATATATATGCCAAATTATGAAAATAGTTATCTTTGGGGAAAGGATGAAATATAGATGATTTTTCCTTTCTACTTTCTACATTTCTGAACTGTTTGAATTTTTAAATACATGGTTTGTAATGAAAAGTTTTGTATTTTGAAATAAAAAGATTATTTATATTAGTAAAATTGAGCAAAATATTTGAACAGACTTCTTTGGGATTCATCTTTAATGGGATTGATCAAGCCTTTAAATTCCCTTTTCCTATGCTGTCTTTTAATTCATACATGATTTTTTCCACTTCTTTTCTGTTACCCTTAAAAATATAACATTCATCTCTAACTCTGACATGCATACAAAATTTTCAAAATAAACAATTTATTAAGATTTTTAACCTTCTCCCTAGCAATAACTAAGACCTTTGAACAAAGTAACTTCAGTCAACCCCTTTCCATCTTACATTTTATTGTTTTGAGTATTTCTGCTCAATCATAATTTTGCTTCTAAATTAACATTAATTTTATATTATTTCATATTACATTTATTTTTAATAAAGACCACATTTATTTAGATATACACATATGTTCATCATTTCTTTCTGCTTTACAGATTATGCTTCTGGTTTCAACTTTCTTCTTCATAAAGCACACCCATTAGAAGTTCCTTTGCTGAAAGTTTGTTAGTAAAAAAAGATCAATTTTATATTGTCTTAAATTATATATTTGACTCTTTTAGAATTGTAGTTTGACATAATGTAAAATGATAGATTGAGAGACATTTTATTTTTTCACAAACATATTTTGCTGCATCTTGACTTCTATTGCTGTTGGACATGCTACTGTCTGTGTAATGGTGTTTTGTTACAAGGACTCTGTCTTTTCTCTCTGATTTCAAAGTCTTCTCTTTCTTTTTGATATCCTATAGAATATTTGATGTGGGTTTCTTTTTACGTGTCCTGCTTGATTTGTATTTTTCTTCCAAATATAAGGATTTATGTCTTTTATCCATTCTGAAAAATTCTCAACTGTTACCACTTTAAATATTTTCTCTTCACTGTTTTACCTATTTTTTCTTTATGAAATGTGTATTAGAGAATCTGTTAACCTGTTTTACATGTTTTCCATCTCTTTTTCATTCTTTGTTGCATTATATATATATTTTTAGATCTAGCTTACTAAATATCTCTTTGTCCCTCTAACTTCTGTATAAGCTCTCCATGTGTGCGGTGCCACTCCTGGGCAGGCTGTACTTTTTTCACATGGAGCAGCTCTCCTTACAAGGTACACTCCTTGCATGTGGGGCAGCTCTCCTTACGGGGCTCACTCCTTGTGCATGGGGCTCCCCTACATGGGGGATACCCCTGCATGGCACTGCACTCCTTGCACGCATCAGTGCTGTGCATGGACCAGCTCACCACATAGGTCAGGAGGCCCTGGGTTTGACCCCTGAACCTTCCATGTGGTAGGTGGATGCTCTGTCAGTTCAGCCAAATCTGCTTCCCCAGATATATTTTAAAGTACTCACGCTTTTCTTTTTTATTTCACTCCCTGATGTAGTTTCTATGATAATATTCCTATTCCTAATCATGTTCAATGACAAAATATTTGCTGTTATGCTTTATGACCTCTAGTTAGACTCACCTTCAAATTTTACAATGGTCTTGTTATATTTTGTTCCAGAGTCCCTGTCTTCATCAAAAGTCTGTGAGTTCCTTGATGGTTGGGATCATATATTTCTTCCTCTGCATACCAACTTACTGCCTAGAAAATGACATTCAATATGTTTTCATTGATAAAAATTGTAATTTCCCATGGTTAAATAAATTTCAAAAATAGATTGTTAAACATGCTTTACCACCAAAATGTGAGAGTGATTCTTTCCAGACATGCCGTAAGCATTTACCTGAATTCTTCTCTTTTCCCAATGGCTGAAATGAATACAGGTTTCTGTGTTCCATGAAACTAGGGAGGTTTAAAAAGCAATACTTCGAGAAGTAGGATGCAGTTCAAGTGACAAGGCCTCTGCCTACCATATGGGAAGACCCAGATTCAATCCCTGGGGCCTCCTGGTGAAAAAGAAGAAGAGAAAGAGGCCCACGTGGTGAGCCGGTGTCCCCGTGGTGAGCCGAGTGCCCATGCGAGTGCCCACGTGGTGAGCCAGTGCCCATGCGAGTGCCCACGTGGTGAGTCAGTGTCCCCATGGTGAGCTGAGTGCCCATGCGAGTGCCCACGTGGTGAGTCAGTGTCCCCGTGGTGAGCTGAGTGCCCATGCGAGTGCCCACGTGGTGAGCCAGTGCCCATGCAAGTGTGTCATGACACAACAAAAGACAACAGGGAGAGTCAAGGTGAAGCACAGCAGAGGTTCCCCAGGATCAAATCCAGTGAATCCTGGAGGAGAAAGACAAAAAGATAGAAAAAAGAGAGAGAAATACATACAGAAGATCAGACAGCAAAAACAGTGGGGTGGGGGAGGGGAAGGGGAAAAAAGCAATACTTCATTTCCTTTCCTAGAAACATTAATACATCACTCCAGAATAGTTCTTTTTCTTCCCCCTGAAATAACTAACCATCCCTTCTGTTCTTTTATTAATCACTCAGAAATCTTTCTGGGTAGAAATAGTATGTGTTTTGTGTGTATTACTAATGGAATGAGATTAATGCGTTACTGTTTACCATACCCCCGAAGCTTTACAGCCATCTCTTTGGATATTAATGTTCATTTTGCCAATTATTCGTACTATTTTGAGGGTCAGTGAGTTTTCCATACTTTCATATCTAGTTGTTTACTGTGTATTGTACCTGTGATCATAAACACATTCCAAGATGGCATTAGATCCTGTTTAAGGGAACTTTTTGAAAAGTTCTCTAATAAGAGGACACCAAGAAGAGTAAATAAATTTTCAGATTGTCTCCAATATGGTTTTGTAAACCCCCTTCTTTCCCTTTAATTATTACATGACTTTTTATTTTCTCTTCTAAAGTCTAAACTGCTTGACATTAGGAACAATTTCTATTCATTTATGTATATGGTAATAAACCACAGTATCCAATAATGGTGTTTAATAGACATTTGTTGAGTAAACAAACAAATGAATAATCAAATGAATGTTTGTCTCCAAGATTTCCAAAGACATCACTAATAGGAATACTCAATTGCCTTTCAAGTATCCAATGAAATAGACAAAATTTACCACAGTTTGGTTCTTGGTAGGTGCAACAATTAGTAGGCATTCTTAACTATTTAATATTAAAGCTCCTCCTTCCAATCCCAAGTTTACTAAAAGCAAAGGAAGATTTAAGACAACATAAAAGAATGTAAAAATATGGACAGATGAAAAGAACACAATCCAGTGGCAAAAGGAGTGGAGATTTCTTTAGTTTTTATAATAAAGTACAAATTAGAAAAACACATTAAATACTACTATTTATGAAATCCCTCATGGATTTGCTTTCCCAAAGACACCTGGGGTGACCATAGAGAAGTAAGTAAGTCCCTTTATTAAATTTGTTTTGCCTATTTTACACCAGATAGTAAATGCAGATTTTTCTCTGGAAAGTATACACAAAAATATACAGATAATCTATTTGCTTTTATTTCTTTTTATGATTATATGGAAACTCTTCTTTAAAATTCTCAATTTATATAAACAATTGCAATACTCTTTTGAGGCTTTTAATCAGTTTTTAACTTTGGGAGGGAGGGTCACACAAATTCCTTTAAGAGTTGGATCCAAGCTATTGATCCTTTTCTCAGAAAAATGCTTATATGCTCAAACATATAAAAATTTCATACCCATGGGGCTTATAAATTTTCTGAAGCCCATCCCTAGACCCGCTAAGTGACAATGAACCTTAGGTTAAGATCTCACAGTATGAAGGGCCTTATGATGTGTTGATATTATGATATACCAATAATAATATGCAGTTACATATAACGTATAATCAAGGAATTATGAGAAAAGGGAAGAGAGATTTGATGATCTTTAGCGGTTCCAGAATTCAGTTATTTAGTGACATTCATGATAATAATGGGAAGGAGAGTGACAATGGAGAAGGCTCAGGTTCAAGACTTGTCACTGTGCCCCTCTCCTTTCACCTCACTGTTTTCTATTGAAGTTCTTAACAAGTAAAAGATATTCCAAACAGTCTGCTACCATTTTCTTAAACATGTTCTTCAAAGCCTCCTTGACTTTCTCATTGCGCAAAGCATAGATGAATGGATTTAGCAGTGGTGTCACAAATGTTGTAACCACTGTTACTGCCCAGTTTGTATCCACAGAGCCACTCTGTGATGGCCGTACATAGAGAAAGACAGCACTTCCATAGAAGAGGGTCACCACCATCAAGTGTGAGGAACAGGTAGAGAAGGCCTTTTGACGGCCTAAGGCAGAAGGGATGCGCAGGACAGCCAGGACTATGTGGCCATAGGACACAGCAGTAATCATTAGTGAGGACACAATGACAAGAGAGGCAAGGACAAAGTCAGTCTCTTCCAGTTTCTTGGTGTTGGTACATGCCAGGCGGAGCAGTGGGCCACTATCACAGAAGAAGTGCTGCACCACAGCATCCTGCCCACAGAAAGGAAGCAAGGCCACAGCCACGGTGGGGCCAAGCACGGGGAGGAGTCCCCCAACCCAGCAGGCCAGGGCCACACGAAAGCACAAAGCCCCATTCATGAGTAAAGGGTAGTGTAGAGGGTGACAGATGGCCAGGTAGCGGTCCACAGACATGACAGCCAACAGTAGGAACTCAGAGGCTCCAAGAAAAAAGTAAAAATAGAATTGGGTAATGCATGCAGCAAAGGAAATAGTATGTTGTCTTAAGAGAATATTGCTCAGCATTTTGGGAATGATGACAGAAGTAAGCAGGATCTCCAGGCAGGACAGATTGCCCAGAAAGAAGTACATGGGAGTCTGCAAGCGAGTGTCGGCTCCTACAGCACTCACGATCAACACATTGCCGGTCAGAGTCAGCAGATAGACAAGAAGGAATATGGAAAACACTTCAGCTCTTGTGCTGTTGAGATTCGGGAATCCTGCCAGGATAAACTCTGTCATACCACTGCTCTGGTTCCTGCCAGGAGTCATCATCTTTCTCACCTGCACAACAATATAAACATGATCCGGCAAGAGAAGGTCCTTTCCTCAATTATCTCGAAACTTCTTTTAACATGATATGGTCTATATACTCACCCTTTTTTCCAATGACAAATTCTGTTAACATTTGAAGCACCTGGGGTCATTGTCTGATTGATTTTAAAGCTGAAAGGATTTTCTATAAAGGAAAGCTAAAATTTGGGTATGAAAATGAAAGGACCATCCATCTTGAAACTCTTTTTTTACTCTCAGATCTTAAATGGTGATTTCTCATCATTATAGTAAGGATAGCATTGAACATCTGAATGGCACAAAACTATCAGAAAAAAACGATTTTGTGATTAATATGATTCCAAGTCAACCACAACCAGATCTTGAGCCAAATCACATGGCTTTGCAATTCAGCATCTCTGCTTACTAGCTAAGTGGCCTTGAAATATTTACTTAATCCATTTTTCTTATGTGTAAAATGTTGGGAATAAATTAAATAATAATTTAAAGGACTTAAAAGAGTTCCTGGCATATAATAATTGGTCAGTAAATGCTAGCTGATAAATGATGTGGCAAAGAAAACCTTGTTATAAGTTATGGAACCAGACTCTAGACTTGACTACCTTTGGAAGACAATAAATCCAGCACCTGTTTATCCTTCAATTCTTAACTGCAGAACACTGTAAAATGAGTCATAAGAATCTAGGTCACTAGTATGCCTGTGTGAAAATACTCCTCTCATGGAGACACTGAATTTCCCCAGCAACACCAAGGTCTAACTGAACTCAGCTTGCCACAAATTGTTTGCCTTTCTAAAGCAAGTTGTGCCATGTGAGTTAGTCAGCCCACATACATATACTTAGTGTCAATTCAAGCTAAATATTCTGGGGCATATTAAGATGAATTCATTAAGCTTTTCAGTCCATGGTATTTACCCTATTGAACTACTAATTGTTCAGTGTTAGTTCAACTATTGACTTAAGTTCTTCCAGTTCTGAGGAACCACAACCACTTAGAAGAATGAAATTAATGATATTCTGAAGCTTTGTTCAAAACTGCCTCAGTGACTAGAAGAAAACTGATCCCATTTAGCCATGAGAATTGACCATTTTCAGCTCTCTCTTTCCTTAGTATACCCCAAAAGTCTTTTTTTCCCCAAAAAACATTAGATTCTTTACTTAACATTTCTCATCTGTGGGTCCCTCCTATATTAGAAAATTTTTCTACCTTTTGTCTAGGATAAAGCAGTTTTATTGTCATTCTCCCCAGGAATTCCTTCAGAGCTTCATCTCCCCCTACCTTCTATGGAAATTGCCTTATGATCAGTAAAATCATAAACTTTTGCTATGTGCTTTTTGTTACATTGCTGATTCAGAGATAAAGGAGACTTTGTCACTTCCCTTCTGTAGCTCATTGCCTAATGAGAATGGCAGGGAGAATGCTGAAGGTAAACATGGTGTGCTAAAGGAACACTTAGAAAGGGAAACCAATCAAGAGTTAGAGACAGGAAGGATTCTAGAGGGAGATGATGCCTAAAATAAATACTGGAAAATAAGTAAGTATTCGATAGGAAGCAAAGGAGGATATTCAATGGAAAAGGAGCAGCATGTGAACATAATACATTCAGGCTGAAGCACAAAATATGAGTGGAGTGAAACGACATAAGTCTGGTTACCTCAAAGGGGACCCTTTCCATGCCTCTGTTGTTCTCGGTAAAAAACACTTCACTGAACTGAACCTAAACAATTTCTTAAGTGAGAAGAAGAGCCCTGATCCTAAATATGGAAGGAATTCCTTGTACTTACTCCTAAATGTCTTTGAAGTTTCCACCAGGGTGGGGTTACCCTGCAGGAGAAGGAGGCCAGAATTCCCTTTCCCTTTTTTGTCTTTATTTATCTTTTTAAATGTTACATTTTTAAAAATGAGGTCCCCATATACCCTTCACCTCCCTCACCCCACTCTCCCCTATCAACAATCATGGGACATTCATTGCATTTGGTGAATACATTTTAATGTCCTCTTCTTTCCTGGAGTCCTCCCACCCTGTACTCTGAGGCTGTGAAAATGGCCTTACAGCTTTGAAATTCTGAGCAGTTGAATAATCTGCTTTTCCTCTTGTGCTTTCCTCCCAGGTATAGCTCCTCAGATGTTGTTCTTCTGACTCGCAAGGCAAGGGAATGAATATAGAGACGTTAAGCCATTCATGACCTATCACAGGAAGACAGTACACTTACCTTTAGCCTCCAATAGTTGAAAAACAGTCACTTTTCTGCTGATGGGTTTTGTATACAAATTGCTATTTTTCCTCTTTTAGAGCCCATCTTCCCTGGCTCCCTTCATTAGCCTGAGTACAGGGAAGAATAAATCTGAAATAAAAGCATTGGTTTCAAATCAACCCCTTTACTGAAGTGTAAAAATCTTTAATGCACAACTTTTGTATCCAATGGAGATACCTCCAAATGAGGATTGATCTGGGCATTAGGCTTCCAGCTAACAGCAGTGCTATCTGGAGAAAAGCACTTCCCAGATGGTGAGGAGGTGAAGCCATAAGACAGAGAAAAAATAATTTCTAAAAGATGTGGGGAGATTTGCAGTTTAGTGGAATTTTCCTAGTCTCCATGCCAAGTAAATCTAAAGAGAAGGATGACCCTTCATTCAACAGGGTGACTGGGAATGCTTCTGCCAATAATCCCAAATCAGGTAGCTGCAAAAGATAAGTGAATGGGTAAGAACAATGAGAATGAGGAAACATTTAGAGTCTGGCCAGCTGTGGAAGGCTATGGCCATATTCCACCTGTCTCCTGTACAGCATTCAGAGGAAATATTTGCATCCCAAGGAACCAAACCCTTCAGTCTTCTCTCCGAGGAATTAAAATGATATTGGGAATTCTTTTCTTGGCTTCTGAGTTGAGCAGTGATTGGAATCCCAAGGCCATAATAAAATAGGGGAAGTTCCTCTGCATCATCTCTAATTTCTTCCACTGTTTCTCCTACCCCTGTAGTTTATACTCTATTAATAGCATATATGGTTCCACACACCTGAGACATTCTGTGAATTCTGTACCATTGCTCACATTTTTCCATCTGTCCTATAGGTCCACCCATGCTCCTGACTAAAGACCGGACTAACTCCTACTCATGTTCTAAGATTCAATTTATTCTGGCACCTATCACTCTTCTAAGAAGCTCTCTATCAGTTCCAACACCCTGCCCATTCTCCAACCTGAACCTGGCAGATCCTACTGATCTCAATCCCAATACTTAATCCTTTGTATCTTAAGTGTCTGCATTTTTGTCTACATCCTGTGCCAGACTCTGAACTCTCAGGACAGGAATTGAATTTTTATCTCCAGCACTAAATGCAGTGCCTGGCATATAGTAGGTCTTAATAAATGATTTGTAAACTAAACTGGCCTGATTGCCAGTTATGAGAGAAAGAGTACACAAGGCCACTGGGACTCAGTTTGGTTAAATTCTATCCTTTCTGGACATACTCCTTCTTAAAGAAAAAAAAAACTAGCTAAACAGAAGAATGGGTGAGGTATGGGATGTGCCATTACTTTTAGATTCTGAGGAAAGGCTAGGAACAGAAACTGGAAAAATGGTTAGATTGGTTAAGCTAAACCAAGGAAAACTAAACTAGAAACTGGAGCTATTATTTGTTGGGCTGAAGGGAGGAGGAATCTAAGCAAGAGGAGAAATACATGAGGTCTGGTACCTAGTGAGGTATGTTTTTAAACTTTAATTGAACCATAAGGATTAGTGCTACAGCTGCAAGAGATGAAATCAAAGTCAGGCAATTTTTTAAAATTACATGGTAATTTGTCCAATTGATATCAGTTTTGGCATTCAGCTTCTAATATTTTCAAAGCAACTTGTTCATAGGAACTTCCTAGCTTTTGCATGAAAGTATAATGTTAGGGCAAAAAAATTATTTATTTTTAAAACACAAATAAAAATAATATAACAATGTATAGATTAAAAAATCTTAAACGGGCTCTGTCCTTCTATAAGTAACCATTTTCATTGTTTATTGTGCACCCTTCCAGTGTTTTTTATGTATAAATAAGCAAATATCAAAATGCTTACTTATTTACCCAGGATTGTCTTACTTTGTTCTGCACCTTACAGATACCCTGGAAAACATTCTCTACAAGTACAAAGAAAGCAGAAGGAAAATCTTAAACTAAAGAGACTTCTTGCATGAAAAATAAGTTATTGAATAAATGGATTTCAGTATTCTTGAATTGTATTTCTGCTTCATTGTTTGACATCTCTTTGACTTTAGTTCTCTTCATAATAAAAATTCCATTACCAGTAGAAATTATACCAAATAACTTAATCATCACTTTGTAAATTAATTATAGCAAAATGTTATAGTATCTGGCATTTTCTTCTAAATAAACTGGAGGACTATAAATAAAACTACCTTGATCATGAATTTATCATTCATAGAGCTATATGTTGATTACACTGTGGTTCATTAAACTATTCTATATGTTGGTTACACTATAATCCATTAAATTATTCTCTTTTTAGTATATTTGACATTTTTCATAATGAAAAGCCACAGATGCATGTGATGATAATCAGGTATCCAGTTGTAACAGTTTGATATGGTTATGAATTCCAAAAATAGATACTGGATTATGTTTGTAATCTGTTCTGTACCTGGGCATGATTGAGTTATGATTAGGGCTCTGAGTACCCACCCCTTGTAGGATGGGGACTCATAGATAAAAGGCATGGCAAAAGAACAGAGTTGGGGCTTTTAATGTTGGAGTTTTGATTTTGGAGTTTGATGCTGAAGATTTAAACTGGAGCCTTGGGATATCAGCATGCAGAGGAAAGAGAAGCCAGACCCAGGAAGGACAGAAACTTCAAGCCAGAGAAAAGCAAACCCCAGGAACGCAGGAACCCAGGAAGCCTAACCCCTCGCAGATGTCGGCAGCCATCTTGCTCCAAATAGACTCTGGAGAGGGAAGTAACTTATGCTTTATGGCCTGGTATCTGTAAGCTCCTACTCCAAATAAATACCCTTTATAAAAACCAACCAATTTCTGGTATTTTGAATCAGCACCCTTTTGGCTGACTAATATACCAGTTAAAGAAAACCTTAAGTTTTTAGAAATACAAAATTTCTTCAGTTAAAAATTAATGAATGTCAAAAATATTTCCCTGAAGATAGTACTCTAATTCTATGAAATTAACCACCCAGTCACAGGGGAATGTCAAATACCATGTGGGCTACTCAGAGCCAGTAAATATGAGACTATAATGATCTACATGTTCCAAGAGGGATTCAACTTCTTAACAACTACCTGCTCTCGTATCCAAAAGGAATGGAGGTAATATAGAAACATATCCATATATGCAGAGTCATATTCAAGACAGGGAGACTAGGTTAAAATAACAGATTGAATGCAGAAGCCTACCTTATTCATTATGATTTAAGTACCTTAAAATGAAATAAAATTTATTTTTTCTTTTCTTTCTTTTGTTCCCTTTTCTATTCACTGGTTTTCATAAGGTGAGTCTATAAAACATAAGAAAACAAGAGTGTCATCATCTAATCTTATAATAAAATGAATTCTTAGGAGAAAAAATTAAGAGATGGAATTAAATGAACAAGAATAAATACAGAGTCTAAAATACAATTAGGGGAAACGGACTTGGCCCAGTGGTTAGGGCGTCTGTCTACCACATGGGAGGTCCGCAGTTCAAACCCCGGGCCTCCTTGACCCGTGTGGAGCTGGCCCATGTGGAGCTGGCCCATGTGCAGTGCTGATGCGCCCAAGGAGTGCCGCACCATGCAGGGGTGTCCCCCGCATAGGGGAGCCCCACCCGCAAGGAGTGCACCCGTAAGGAGAGCTGCCCAGCGCGAAAGAAAGTGCAGCCTGCCCAGGAATGGCGCCGCCCACACTTCCCGTGCCGCTGACGACAACAGAAGCAGACAAAGAAACAAGACGCAGCAAATAGACACAGAGAACAGACAACGGGGTGGGGTGGAGGGGGGAACTAAATAAATAAATAAATCTTAAAAAAAAAACAATTAGGAGACATTACTTTATAGTCCTTCATTCATACATTTGAACTGATACCCAAATACCACCCAGATTTTAAGTATAACCATAGTATAAAAGAAAAGGATAAAAATGAACAAATAGGACAAATGACCTTTAGGAAAATAGACACTTAAAAGGAAAAAATTATATTTAAAATTTTAAATTTGTATTAATAAAATAATTTACTCTTAAATCAAGAACAAGTTTTTATGAAAAAAGAATCAATCCAAGAATCAAAAAATTCTTTAACAATGACGTTGTCAAAATTAAAATAATGTATACACACATATTGTAGTGGGTGGAATTACATACCCCAATTTACACATGTTCTTGTTCTTGATCCACATTCCTGTGGATGTGAACCCATTGCCAATAGGATCTCTGGAAAACATTACTTTAGTTAAGATATGGCCCAAATGAATGAGGTTGGACCTTAATCCATTTTACTGGAGTCCTTCAAAAGCAGAAGAAATTCACACATAGTCAGGGAAAGAAAGAAGTCAGAAGCTGAAAGTCAATGGAACCAAGAAGAGAAAAGAGATGACAAGGCAAGGATTCAAGCCAAGGAACCCCAAGGCTTACAGCAAACCAGGACTGGAATGCTACCAACCCTGAGAGAAAGCAAGCCTTCCAGCCTTTGAAGCTGTCAGACAATAAATTCCTACTGTTTAAGCTAACCCTTAGCTTTGCAGCCAGAAAAACTAAGACCCATATCAACTATACAAGGGACTTGGCTAAAGTCAATCTTTTAGAACAAAAAACTAAGATATGAAATATAAGAGAAATGTTGAGACATGGAAGTTAAACCCAGATGACCAAAACCCATCAATTAGGAACTTCCAAAAATAACAAAAATGGGGAGCAGATGTAGCTCAAAAGGTTGAGTGCCTACTTCCATGTGCAAGGCCTTGGGTTCAATTCCTGATACCTGTGGGAAGCTGCCTCTGGCACAGGTGTTGTATTGGCCATCTTGTTGCTAAGCGCTATTTTTAGATACTAACCCGGTTAAGTTTTCTTTCCCCACCCTTGCTGAAGCAATTAAGTTTCTATTCTTACACCACTCCCCGGGGCTCAAATTGGGCATTCCCTAAAGAGCACAGAAAGTCTTTCCGCGGACATTGCCAAATAACCATCTACACGTGCGTGTGCCACGAGAATCAATCTAGTTAACCAGTCATTTACTGACACATGTGTTGTCAGTATGTACCACTTCATTCATCCCTGGCTATAAAAACCCCTGACTGACCCTCAATAAATGAGGCTTGATCAGAATCTTGTCTTGCCTCCATTCTTTGTGTCTCTTGTCCCTTTTTCATTCCCACTCCCTCCCTCAGGTCTTGGTTCGACTGATCCACGGGTCGGGTCAAAGTGGCGCCCAACGTGGGGCCTGAGTACGAGGGATCAAGTGAGGAACACCGATGGAAGAACTGGCCAGTTCGCAAGAAAAGAGAATGCAAGAAGAGAGAACAAAGAGACACTGCCAGGAGCCTGCGGTCAGGATCTCGGAGAACAAAGAGACACTGTCAGGAGCCTGCAGTCAGGATCTTGGAGAACAAAGAGACACCGCCAGTAACCTGCTGTGCGGTTAGGATCTCGGTAAGTGATCGGCGATCATGGGGCAAGAAATGAGCCAGCATGAGACATTTGTAGAAGGTCTCCAAGAGGCATTAAAGACACAAGGAGTAAAGGTGGAAACTGATGATGAATCTTCTAGTATAGAATCGGGTGAATCTGAGGAGGAGACGGTAAAGTCTGGACCTCCGCCATACGTTCCTTATCCCTCAGCCCCACCTATAGTTATGCCGGTAGTCGACCCAAGGAAGGAGTTATTAGAAAAAATAGAGAAACTAAGAGAACAAATCCAGTTAGAGGAAGCGCACCAAGAACTTATATCCCAATTAGAAAAGCTGAAAACAGGAAAAGCAAAAAGTGAAACTAAAAATATAGAGCCCCCGCCAAGCCACCCGCACTAGGAGTGGTGTTAAGGAACCCCCAGGCTTCTAATCCTTTAACTACCTTAAGTGAACCTGAGGTTTTTCCTGTAACTGAAACCACAGATAACCAGAATTAGGCCTGGAGACACCATAGCGGCTTTGACTTTAAACTCATTAAGGAAATTAAAACTCCGGTCGCCCAATACGGAGCTACCACTCCCTATACCCTAGCTATTGTAGAATCCATTGAAATTAAAATTACCTGCCAAAGGAGATCTTAGTTCCTCCCTCACTAGCATAAAACAAGGACTGGATGAGCCTTTTGCAGACTTTGTACATCGGCTCATAACTGCCACGGGGAGGATTTTTGGAAATGCAGAGGCAGGCACTGAATTTGTAAAACAATTAGCTTATGAAAATGCAAATGCCGCTTGCCAGGCCGCAATCCGCCCGTATAGAAAAAAGACAGATTTGTCTGGCTATATTAGATTGTGCTCAGACATAGGAGCTGCATATCAACAGGGTCTAGCAATGGCAGCAGCCTTACAAGGGTTTACAGTTAAACAGTATTTGGCCCAGCAAAATAAAGGGAAATGCTTCACCTGTGGTGAAGAGGGACACTTTGCTAAAAACTGCAAGGGTCAAAAGCTTTCAGGAGGGAAAAGCGTTACTCCTAGGTTATGTCCTCGATGTCGACGAGGAAGGCACTGGGCTAACGAATGTAAATCAACAACTGACGCCCAGGGGCAACCCTTACCTCCCGCCCAGGGAAACGGGAACCGGGGCCAGCCCCAGGCCCCCAAACCCAAACAAGCTTCAACTCTGTTCCGGCAAACGCAGACCCCTTTCACAACTCTTCGGGCTCCCTACTGTCTACATGACAATGTAGCTCTGGGCTAGTGAGGGCTAATGTAGTTAATCCACTGGAAAGAGAGAGAAACGTGGCAACATTTGTGTTTTGTTTTGTTTCCATGCTAATTCTGATTGGGCTTATTAAACCAAGATAATAAAATTAGTACAAAATTTTTATCAAGGTCTAAAAGGAATTTTCAGTTTTAAATCAATAATTTTCTCCAGAATTCCAAGTCTCAGCATAGTTTTACAGAGTAATAATCCAAAAATGTGTGTTAATGGTCTGTCTAAACTGCAAAATAAAAACTTAACTACATTTATGCTGCTCAAGTTATTTTAACGGATTGCTGATAACTAATAATGTTTCCAAGCACAAGCCTGCATATTACAGGCGACATGAATTCCAGAAGAACTCTTGAAAGGTATAATCTAAGCTGTGCTATATAGCAGAGGATTTAAAAGCAGCTATACCAGGAAAGTAAGAATTATAAGTCGATTGTAAATAAATTGTATGTTTCTGTTAATGTGTTGTAATTGTTTTGTGTTTGTCTGTCTGTTCATTCAATGTCAGTGGTAATATAAATTAATAAAAATTTATAAAAGAGCTCTATTCAAATGGCCAAAAATTAAATAAGCGATATTAATACATAAGTTTAAATGTTAATAAGATAACTACAATGATAAAAATTGTAAGTCTTGATTAACAAAATTAACTATAAGTCTTCATAAAAGTTATTGCTTAGATTGAAATGAATATTTTTCTTCACAGGATAAAATGAAGGATGTAAAACTTAAATAAGTATTAAAGAAGGTTAAAAGTTTGTGGGAATGCAGACTGAAATTTACTAAGTTTTTTCTAAAAGATGTGTTTTGCCCTAAAATAGGATGGCTAATTTTTCATAAACTCTTGGAACTTAATTTGCATGTGGCGAGTTGTAGAAGGTATTGTGGTAACTTTAAGTAAGGGAATGTGTTCTGTGAAGGTAAAAGTTGTCTTAAAATAATATAGTCTATATGGTTATAAATAATTATAAGAAGTTTAATGAAGCATTGTTTAAATTAAGGTATTTAAATGGCTAATTCCAAAAAGTCATTATTAAATATATATATAAAACTGAATTGATACAATAATAAAAGGTAATTTTATAACAGGAAAACTTGTTGGTAGCTAGTCTTCCCTGCAAACTGGCTTCTAGGGGACTGTTTCTGGTATTACATGCTACTAAGTATTTAAACTGAAGAAAAGTTCATTATTTTAACAAACTCATTTAGTGTTGATGGCAGTGATATGTTGTAAGAAGTTTGCCTGGTAACTTAGTATGTGGGATATATGGAATGTGTTTTTATTACTAAGGAAACAGGAGATGATTTCATCCTGAAATAAAATGATTGATTATTGAGAAAGAGTAAAATGTGGGACAAATTAATACTGAAAGTGTAGAAGGTTTGTGGAAAGAAATTTTTATGGTTAAAGTTAAGTAAGATTTGATGGGTCTGTCTATAAAGTTTGAAAGAGCCTTAGTATCAAGTAGTATGTATCAAAGTTAAAAATGTTGTTCTTTTTCAAAGTCTCTGAAATCATTAGTCTGTTCTGGTGAAAGTTTATGGAAAGTTTATATCCTAAATAATCAATATACAAAGAGTCTGTTTTATCAAAACAGCTTCTTATGCTTTAACCTCATCATTTCCTCAGTGTTCAAGGAAGAAAGGGTCTTATCTCTTTTAAAGGAAATAATGTTTAAATCTGCTTTCTAAAAATCAGATCCTGAAAAGCAGCTTTTTATTTCAAACTAATTACAGGAGATTTGTTCTTTTACCTTGAAAGAAAAATGAAAGTAACAGTTAAGTTCCTATGAATGCTTAAGAGTGTATAAAGTTACCAATATTTCAGCATAATATTAAGAAAAGTACAATGTGGTTATTCATGGTTTTAATTATTATAAAATAGTATATGTCACAGAAACAACCTCTTATCATAGATTCAGCTATCCCAAACACTGCTAGTTTGTTGCAAGAAGTTAATGTCCAGCTGTGTTGCTATCACTTTGTTTTAAAACTTGCTAAGACTTTCTTTAGTGTCTTCTTACACAAATCAAGCCAGATGTTGCTAATATTTCTTATAATCCTACAGGTTAAGCCATAGTTAAACACAGCCATCATACCCTGAAAACTACGCTTTTAAAACAAAAAGGGGGAAATAATGGTATTATAACACCAAAAGATCAATTAGCTAATGCAAAAATAATAATACTCAGTTTATTGTGACTTTATTTCCCTCTTACAATTTATTCATAACCAAAAACCCTACTTATGATTGTCCGCAAAAAGACAGTAGGAATAAAGAAGGATGGCAAGAGTGCCATATAGGAAGAGAATCTGTCATTTTTAATGATTCCTATGGAATAGTGTGGGAAAGTGCCCCTATGGGGAGTCCCATCAAATATAATGACAGATTTATTTGACATGGTCTAAATAGTAAAGGACAACAAAAAATAATTACATTTATACATAAACAAAAGAATTTGTGGAAAGTTTTTCTAGGAATAGCTCCTACTATAGAATGGATTGGGAATAATAGTAAGAATGGTCAATATCTGCATTTAAATCAAATTCATCTTCAGGCATGTGTAAGAGATCCTTATGTGTTTGTGGTTGGAAAATTAACTATAACCCAAAAATGCTCTATTCTATAAAAATGAGGCCTTGCATCCTAGTAGCCATTACCCCGCAACTAACATACTATGGAGAAGGCAAACTAAAAAATTTTACTATCCCCATCTGTGTCATAGAGAGCCGCCTTCCTCCCTATATTGGTAAAAAATTAGCCTCGCAGGTTCAGTCGCTGCAGCTTCATCACCATCGTTGGAACCCTTCTGTTATAAGCCGGCCAGACCTGCCTGACTACGTGCTGTGCAGCTGCGAAATGCAGGAGCGGCTGCTGCCCGCCCTGCAGAGCGCCATTACGTGCTTCTACGGCGACAGCCCCTTGTGGAATGGGTTGAATGGACTGTTACCCTACATACTCCCCCTCTTGGGACCTCTGCTTGGCTTACTAATACTTCTATCGCTAGGACCTATTCTCTTTAACAAGATTATGGCCTTTTTAAAGCAACAACTGAATGCCATAAAAATGCAGCCCATCCAGGTCCATTATCATAGACTGGACAGGGCCGATTACGATGAGGGTTCTAACCACTACTTGCAAATGGATCCAGCCGGTAGGCCTGATCCCAGACCATAAATATCTCGTCAGTATCTTTTGAGGCACTGGACTGGTTAGTCAATGACGGGCAACTGGGCAAGGCATTCTCACGATAGCAACCGCCTAAGACAGGGACGTGGCCTTTCGCTGCCACGATTCTCAATGATGGGTAAGGTTTAATACGATCGTCTGTTTGCCAGCCCTGACCTAAGACAGGCACAGTCCCCCCAGAACGGGCCGTCTTGTCAGTCTTCCTTTTCTGCTAAAAATATTAAAGAAAAGGGGGAACTGTGGGAAGCTGCCTCTGGCACAGGTGTTGTACTGGCCATCTTGTTGCTAAGCGCTATTTTTAGATACTAACCCGGTTAAGTTTCCTTTCCCCACCCTCGCTGAAGCAATTAAGTTTCTATTCTTAACGCCACTCCCTGGGGCTCCAATTGGGCATTCCCTAAAGAGCACAGAAAGTCTTTCCGCGGACATTGCCAAATAACCATCTGCACGGGCATGTGGCACGAGAATCAAAATCTAGTTAACCGATCATTTACTGACACATGTGTTGTCAGTATGTACCACCTCCTTCATCCCTGGTTATAAAAACCCCTGATTGACCCTCAATAAACAAGGCTTGATCAGAATCTTGTCTTGCCTCCATTCTTTGTGTCTCTTGTCCCTTTTTCATTCCCACTCCCTCCCTCAGGTCTCGGTTCGACTGATCCACGGGTCGGGTCAGATACCTCCTAAAAGAAAATAACAAAAATGAAGATGAAATAATCAAAGAAAAGGCAGAAGAAGAGTTCCTGGAATAAAGAAAGGCACACGTTTGCAAATTGGAAGAGAAAATTTGGTGCTGAGAGGACTGAATATAAAAATAGCCACAGCTATAGACATTTTGGTGAAATTTTTGAAACCTAAGAATAAAGAGAAAAATCTAAAAGCTTCCTGAAAGTCTTTTTAAAAAAAGCTTATCTATAAATTAAGGAAAATCAGCTTGACATATTTTCCAGTGACAACTCTAGATACCAGGAAACATGAAATTTATTTTCAAAATTATGGGGGAAAATAACTTTTAGCCTAGACTTATTTTCAGCTTAAATAGCAATTCAATGAGGCCAAATTGAAAACATTTGGGAATACACTAAGACTCATACCTCCAGTCCCATAGATGAATTCTAAGAGTACAACTCAAGGCTGTACTGCTGAAAATGAAAAATGAGTGCATGAAGTAGTGAGATACAAAAAAATTGAGTCATGAGCAAATCTAAAGAATTATTGGAACTCAGCATGTAAATGCAATGCCTTCCCCCCAGCGTGGGACATGACACCCGGGGATGAGCCTCCCTGGCAACGAGGGACCACTATCAACTACCAACTGATGATGCAACTGGAAAATGACCTTATACGGAAGGTTCAATGCGGATCAGCAGAATATCCATGTCTACATAAAATACCATGACTTTAAAATGCTGTTTGACCTAAAGTAAGGGGGAAATGGAAAGGAGAAATGAGTTTATATGGCTACGAGTTTCTAAAAAAGAGTCTGGAGGCTGGCAGAAGGTTTGCCCTCATGCACAACTGAGCAGAGTCAGAGAGACAGATAAAGCAGATACAACCCCCAGATATTGGTTCCTTTGAGGGCTAAAGAGACCCATGGGAGTTATGGTCATGGCCGATGGGGTTAACTACCAGGGCAGATGGCCCCTCTTTGGAAATGGTGTTTATGTGTGATGAATCTGGACTCAGATGGGATCTCCCTTCATAAGACTTTCATGCTAATGTGCTGGAGGTGCAGTTAATGTTGGGGTTTAAGATATATTTAGGGGATTTGAATCTCTGGACTGACAATGTGATAGCCAGATCCTGAGCCTCAACAGACTCCAGCACCTACAATCTGATTTATTGGACTTACCACACTCAGCTAAGATGGAGGTGAAGAAGGACAACCACCACACCATGGAGCCTAGAGTGATTACAACTGAAAATGGGAGGATTGCATCCAGCATCCAGGTGGAATCTGAGCCTCCTCTTGACATAAAGGTGCAATGGACACAACCAATCCAGTGTCCACATAGAAGAGGTGGCATTGGATTGGGAAAAGTGGACATGGTGGCTGATGGGTATGGGGAAAGGCAGGAAGAGATGAGAGGTGGAGGCGTCTTCGGGACATGGAGCTGCCCTGGATGGTGCTTCAGAGGTAATCACCGGACATTGTAAATCCTCACAGGGCCTACATGATGGAATAGAGGAGAGTATGGGCCATGATGTGAACCAATGTATATGAGGTGCAGAGGTGCCCAAAGATGTACTTACCAAATCCAATGGATGTGTCATGATGATGGGAACGAGTGTTGTTGGGGGGGGGGAGAGGGGGGGTGGGGGGTGGGGTTGAATGGGACCTCACATATATATTTTTAATGTAATATTATTACAAAGTCAATAAAAAATAAAAAAATTAAAAAAAAAAAGAATTATTGGAACAATATTCTTTCAATATTTTATGGATTCAAGTTGCTAAAATAGTTAATCTATTTCAATAAAGGAGATTGGTTATAGTGCCACATATGAGAAATAAAAAAAAGCAATAGCTTGGAAATAAAATGCAATCAAAATATGAAGAAGTAGAGGGAATAAGGAACTGAAAACCTAAGATTATTCCTCCTGCATTCTTTGAAAAACTAATCGAGGATGTTGATAGGAACTATTAGTTATATGTGTGTTTAAAATATAAGAGGAGAATATTCCACTTCTGACCATGATGGGGTAATAGGGACCAGATTTGCCTTCACCTAGATAATTGAAAAAATGACAAAACTTAGGAAACAATGGTTTTCAGATATTAGACAACAGGCTGTTCAGGATTGTGGTTCCTAAGAGAAAAAAAAGAGAAGAGGTGAGTCCTATGATTTCTCTAACTTTCTATCTAAATGCAGTTTCCAGCTTGAGCCACAGAGAGGGGCAATTTAGACTCAGCAGTCTCAGTGAGTTGAAAAACAGAGATTGGAATTTGGGAAGGCCAAGGTGGCTAGAGTTCATGGGAAGAGTACTGGAGAAGTTGTTACACAAATAGAAAGCTCCTAACATCTACGCAGAAGACACTTGCAGTATTTGCTGAGTACTGACCTGCACACCTATGAAAGGAAACTACACAAAGCCAGGAAAAGGATCACTGGAATGCAGGAGGTTGAATAATTCCTAGATTCCACACAAGAATTAGAATGGTTTATGTTCCTACCATTCAGAGTATAAAGAGGTGGCAATATATGGGTGTTTGGATAAAGACATTAGAAAGTAATGGGAATAGTGGTAAGGATATATTAGTCCTAGAATTAAAGTTGTACTGGACCTGTCCATGACATGTCTTTTCTTCTTTGGCTGCTTTTAAGATTTTCTCTTTTTTGTTCATCTTAGGCAAATTGATTTACAATGACTTGGTTTAATTTTCTTCAAGTTCTGCATGTGCATCTGTGTGAGCATGTGTGTGTATGTACACAAGTATTTGATATTCATTGTGTTTCTTGGACCTGTGGATTTATAGTTTTCATAAAATTGTGAAATTGTTCAGTCAGTATTTCCTAAAAAAATGTTTTTATCTCCCTTCCTCTGCTTTGGTAACTCCAATCACACACACACACACACACACTCAGAGGGCTGATTGAAATTGTTCCACAGGTCACTGAAGTTCTGCTCATTTTTTTCAATCTCTCTTCTATTTCATTTTGATGGTTTCTGTAGTTATATTTTCATGTTCCCTAATCTATTTTTCTGCAATATGTAATCTCTTGGTAACTTCATCCATTGCATGGTTTATCTCACAAATTGTATTTTTCTTTTTTTGAAAATCAATTTTAATGATACATAAAGCATAAATCCATCCAAAGTGTACAATCAATGGTATTTGGTATAATCACATAGTTGTACTTTCATCACTTACAAATTGTATTTTTCATTCCTATAAATTCAATTTGATTTTCAAAATATATCTTCCATATTTCCACTTAACATGCTTACTATTTCCTCTACCTACTTATAATAATCTTTTAATTTTACTTGTTTATCATCTAGTGGTATCATATGTGTTATTTCTGGATATATTTCTTTCAACTGATGTATCTCCTCATTATGGGTCAATCTCCTTTGTGCACTAATTTTTGCTTGATACTAGACATTGCAACATTTATATTATGGGCTGTTGGGTGTTTTGTAAAAAAATATATATATACATATATATTGGGGGGGGGCAACCAGGGATTGACCCCAGGACCTTGTATGTGGGAAGCTGGCACTCAACCACTGAGCCACAATGGCTTCCCTGAGTTGGTTTTGTTTGTTTTGCTTGCTGTTTGCTTTTTGTTTTTTCAGGAGGCACCAGGAACAAATTGTCCACTTAACCCAGGACCTCCCATGTGGGAGCAGGTGTTCAACCACTTGAATCACATCTGCTCCCCTAAAGATATTTTTAAGTTTGGTTCTGAAATGCCATTAAAGTTTAATGGAATGATTGGTTAATGGAACTTTGATTAAATAATTAACTTTAATTCCTTTTTTTAGTGATTGTTCTAAGAATGAAAATATTTTTAACATGCCACTTTTATCTTCAAATATTAAACTAATTCCCTCATAGTGTAATGCCCTTACAGCATTATATCTTTATTTCTCTCCTTCTGTGCTATTATTGTCAAACCTTTACTTCTACACATTATGAATACTAAAATATATTATTATGTTCTTTTACTCAATCAGTTTTCAACTTCCATCCAAGGTAGATCAGCAGAGATTGCATTTATTCTCCTTTGACACAACTAAAAAGTATACAAAATATACAAAGCAATGGTTTTATAGACATCGCAAATCAGGCAGTACAGTAAAATGATGTCTGAGAGATGGAAACTTATAATCAGTGTTCTCCAGGGAAACAGAACAGATAAGAGATATCTATAAATATTATGAGAATTTATAAAATTGTCTCATGTGACTATGGGGATGCAAAAGTCCAAATTCCATAGGGCAGGCTGCAAGCTGGGACTGATAGAGGTTTTTGATGAATTCCCCAGGAGAAGCTGGCGGGCTGAAGTAGAGAGAGAAAGTCTCTCTTCTGCCTGCTGAAATGATCACTTCTTCTTTTAAGGCTTTCAACTGATTGGATTAGATGTCTGTCATTGCTAAAGGGAATATACTCAAATTGATTGTAGATGTAATCAGCCATAGATGCAATCAACTTGCTAATGATTTAAGTCTACAAAATATCAGCACAATATCAATTAGGCCAATGCTTGCTTGACCAAACAAGCAGGCACTGTTACCTGGTCAAGTTGATACATGAGCCTAACCATGACAGAAACCAAAGGTGAGCTCCATGATTTTCCCAGGTTACTGCCTGGAGAAAAATTCCAGGCTGCAGTTCAGGGAGAGATCTATTCTGCTTCAAAGAATTTGTCTATTTTTATGCCAGCACCAAATGGTCTTGATTATTGGAGTTTTATAATTAGACATGAATTTAAGTAGTGTAAGCACTTCAACTTTGTTCTATTTCAAAATTATTTTGATTATTAAGGACCTTTGCATCCCCATATAGATTTTAGTATCAGCTTGTCAATTTCTACCACAAAGCACACTGGGATTTTAATTGGGGGAGGGCACTGAATCTGTAGAGAAATTTAGGGAGAATTGACATCTTAACAATATTGAGACTTATGATCCATGAACATGGAAACAACGCTCTATAGATTTTCTTTAAATTACCTCAGTAGTGTTCTGTAGTTTTTAGTCTACAGGTCTTACATATTTTTTCTTATGCAAAATTTTTTTAATTTTTATTTATTTCTTTTTAATTGTGGTAAAATAACACAGAAATCATTTTAACTATTTTAGTGGCCAATTCTTTGACGTTAAGTACACTAACAATACTGTGTAATTTTTATCATTATCTATTTCCAGACTATTTTCATCATCCCAAACCAAAACTCACACTTATTTAGTAATAACTCCCTGTCCCTGCCTCCCCACACCCATGATAACCATTGCTTTCTGGCTCTATGAATTTGATAATTCTAAGTATTTCATAAAAGAGAACTCTTACAATATTCGTCTTTTCTGTCTGGCTTATTTCACTCAATATGAAATCTTCCAGGTTCATCTGTATTGTAGCATTTTGAATTAACTTTATCAGAATTCTAGAAACAAATCAAAAGTTTACAGAAACCAGACAACTGTTAATCATGGGGGATGCGGGTAAGAGAGATTGGTAGCATTTTAAATTATTCAGTTCAGTGATTGACTTGAAGACAAGAGCCCACATTCCCAGTACAAGTTCCTGAAAGGAACAGAACAGAACTTATTCACAAAGAATTGTGGTTGTTATTTTGAGCTCACTGTGACTCCATGAAGGACCAGCTCAAAAGGCTTGCCTTTATTTCTCCTAACTGCAAATATTCCCAGGACTAAGGTGGCTGCCTGGGGGTGTTTCCTGAAAGCATTTAAAGGCAAATGTATTAGCTGATGCTGGCAGCATCAAGGGATAAAAGTTGGGGTAAAACAAAAGAAATAAACTAACTGAAAAATTTAAAAGGGAAAGAATAGGGGTTTTGAAAATTTCCCACATATTCCTGTGAATTTAGAAGGCCATGAGCATTCCCATGGCTGGGCTGCATGCTCAGAAAATACCTGAGAAGACCCTAGCTCTCACTTCTGGTTGACTTTCATATTCTGATCAAGCAGGAAGTGAAGGCTAAGGCAGAGTTGTAAACAGCCTGATTGAGTGTTGAAGGTATGCCCCGACATATAAGCAGAAATCATCTGCAAAGACTCTCCATAGTATCCTCACCACATGGCAACTGCCTTTCCCTAGAGCAAGTGATCCAAGAGAAATAAGGAGTAAATGCCCATGATGGGAGACATGGTCTTTTAAAACCTAATCTAGGAAATAACACCTTCACTTCTGCTTTATATAAATAGTTTAGTCAAGTCCACACTAAAGGAAGGGAAATTAAGTTCTATCTTTTGAAGAGAAGAATAACAGGATTTATGAACATATTTTTATTAACCAACACATATGTCTATTGCCTCCCTACTAATGAAAGATGAGAATTTACCTCCCTTAGATCCACCCTTTAACACATGAACAAAGAAAAAGTCCATAAAGTCTATTAATGCTGATGATGTGTTGTATGTGCAAAAGGAATTTTTTTCCTTACTCAAAAAAATTAAAATTATTTTTTAGCTTAAATTTCTATTTTAAAAATCAATAAGGGGAGCAGATGTGGTTCAAGCAGTTCGGAATCTGCTTCCCAAATGGGAGGTACAGGGTTTGGTTCCCGGTGCCTCCTAAAAACAAACACAAGCAAACAGATGAAAAACCCAATTCAGGGAGCTGATGTGGCTCAGTGGTTGGGTGCTGGCTTCCCATTTATGAGGTCCTGTGTTCAATTTCTGGACCAGTACCTCAAAAAAAAAAAATCAGGAAGTTCAGTTCAGCTTACCTTTCTTGAAATTAATTTTTTCCTTTTTATAATAAAAAAATTCATAAGGCAACCATAATAAATTTCTATTAAACAATTAACTTAAACCAAAATAGTATTTAATTTTTCTAGGGTCACTGGATAGATGTAATAATAATAACTTACAACGACTATAAGTTGATCTTAAATAATATTATCTACAACATGAAAATTTACTGTGTTAAATGGTAAAGTTGTTACAGATGTAAGTCAATACAATACAAATAAAAATATAGCCTTAAATAGTAAAACTATTGCAGTCATAAGTAAATACAATACAAATAAAAATACAGTTTAGAGAACACTTTGAAAAAACCTTATTGAATGACATGATCAGGTACACATAACCCTAACAGTTACAAAATATGTTAGGTTTTGGCAACACGTAAATTTTTAAATTAAATAAAAGGAAATTAAATTTACATTTTTACATGAAATCTGTACTTGATTTTGCTGCAGAAATACTCAGTTACACGTCAATCTTGAGATGAGCACACAAATTTCATTTTCAACTGAAATAGGATAGTTTTGTCCTTGTCCTTGTTTTTTATACTTGTTAAATGAGGAAAAAGCTTATTCACACATGTAGGAAGTAGAAAATTGCAGCAAATGTTGATGGCTTTTAATTAAATATCAGAACACTCTTTGACAGAAATCTGGAACAACTTTCTAGAGGCAGGTAAGTAAATCTTATTGTGTGTATGATCAGGCAGTGGCTCATAAGTCCTTCCTCTTCTCTTGAAATCAAGTTTTCAGGCTAGGTCAAAGATTTGGAAGAAGGTTCCCACCCTCAGTTAAACACTTTTTGGAAGAGTGGGAAAATATATTTCAAATTTTTTCTGCAGTACTTCCAGATGGTTTTCATTACATCTTTAGGTTGCTGATATCCTTCACTCAGGTTCAAGCACAAGCAGCAGTGAAACAAATGTCAAAATTTCCTTTTGCAACAAGATTTTTTAAAAGATTCAGAATTCTATGGTGGAAAACATTCTCCTCTAATATTTTGAAGAATTTTCTCTCTGTCTTATAGCTCTAACTTTGCCATTCAGAAATCCTAAGCCATTAAAATTCCTAAAGTTTTATGATTTGCTCATTTTTTTCTCTGGAATAGGGTGGATTTTTTCCCCTGAATTGTCACTATGTTGTGCTTTAGTATGGTTCTATTTTCATTCATTGTTTTACACACTTGGTGAGCCCTTTCAACATATGAACTAGTGCTCTTAAAATATGAGGGAATTTCTGGAATTATTTTGCAATGTGTTTTTCTCTCCACTTTTTTTCCTTCTCTCTTTCACTGGTTGGAAATTCAACTTCCTTTATTGATCCTCAGATGTTCTTGTCTTTTCTCTGGTGTTCTTTATTAGTAACTTTAATATATGCTTCTGGGAGATTTCCTTGACTTTATCTTATAACACATTTTAAGTTTCTGCTCTCGTGTTTTAATTCCTGAAAGCTCTTTTTTATTTTGTGCACACTTTTTTTTTTTTTGCAATATCCTGTTTTGTCCCATGGTTGCAACATAATATCCTACTGAGAACATTAATGACATTTTTAAAAATAAAATAATGTCCTCCCTGCATAGACACTGTTTATTCCAAATTACTTTTTCAGCTTATTTTTTTCAGGCACATAAAACCACATTAAGTGATACCCCCTACCCCCAGCAGTTGGCTGAAACTTGGTGAATGTGTTTAAGAGAAGAAGACTAAGCAGCTGTATGGAAGTTCTACATATATGGTGCTTGATGATTCTGGGCCTCACTCTATGCTGATATGTCTGGATTAGGTTTTTTGCTTATTTGTCTATTTGTGTTTTTTTTATGTAAATACTAATGTCAGTGTCTTTAGATCTTTCATTCAAGACTTGTAAGATTCCCCAAAGAAAAGTCTCCAGTCTCCTGTCTAGTGCCAAAGTTGTGGGAGCTAAGTGGAGAAATACAGCTTGGAGTAAGTATCTCAGGACCCAGTATGCATACATGTATTTTGTTAGAGGTTTGCAATAAGTAACAAGCTGTAGCTTAGTTTCCCCTGATATGCACTGGGGAAAGGCTAACCCCATCCCCCATAAGCCTATGTGCCTAAGGCCATGGCACTTTCCCACAAGTTAAATAAAAAAACACATAGAGACAGGAGTAAAGGGAAATGGAAACCTTCCCTACCTGCATAGCAGAGGGAGATAAAATTCCTATAGAACAAAGAAACATCTGTTCCTGCAGTATTCCAAGAAACCATACATAACTCCCTAACCCACTATTTTCTAGTCACTATCAGGGAAACTTTTCACCTCTAGGACTTCCTATTGGCCTCTGCACCTCACTCAGACCCTCAACCCCCTCCCACCAATTATCATTTCCCCTCCTAGGAAAGTTATATATAAATTCAAGTCCCCCCCTTCCAGGAGTGGGCTGAAGTCTCTCTTCAGACCCCCACTGTGCCGGTGGGAGGGCTGAAGTCTGTTCTTCAGACCCCTCTGTTGGGAGAGCTTCCCAATAAATTCTCTCTCTGCCTGTGATCCTATTAGTCTCCATGTCCCAGCAAGTGCCATTTTTCTCCAACATATTTAATCCCCTAGTTTTCAGTACAGTTTCCTTATATTAAATGATCCCGAAGCCCTCTGTTTTACGTTTTTGAGACAAACCATCCATCTTCTGTAGGGGTAGGAGAAGGACAGAATCCATCCTGGAAAGTGAAGAAGGTATATTAAAAGTATTGAATGTAGAAGTTCTGCATAACAAAAGGGTTGTTAAGTCCCGGGAAGTTCTGTTAAAGGCCTTCTGGGCCAAGCAAACCAATCCTGCCACCAATATCCTCCTCACCTAGAAGTCCAAGTTTCCATCTAAAAAAACTTCCAAGACTCATTAAGCCTTGACAAGCTTCAAGAAGCAGACACCTCCAGCAGATGATTCAGTGACCAAGGAGTCTGCGCGGCAGAACAGGAGAGCAGCGGGAATTGGAGCCGTGAGCAAGGCTCTGACCAAGCCAGCCTCAGCAAACAGCTCCTGTGCTCCTTTAAGGAGGAGAATTTTCTTGGTCAATTTCACCAAATCAGGAAAGTAAACACAGGAGAGGGAAAACCACCACTCCCTGAGTGGTGATGCTAACCGTGAACTCGAGGGTTTCAGCCCTGACCAAGCTTTCTACTCTTCCTGCTCTTTTCTGCCACCATCAGAACTCTTGAGAGCAGTCATTCTCCAACTGTTTAGGTGACAGATGATCATAGCATCAAGACAGAGATTAGGAGAAACTGAAGGAAAGGACTCAAAAGGCATAGGCTTCTACACTACCCTAAGAGTGCATGATGACCTCTCTAGACAGCCTTTCCATCTAGAGTCCTGTATACAGTGAGGAAAGAATTTCCCAAAGCTCTCCTACTTGTATCCTTCCATAGCTCATGTGGAGAATAGAGGACTGTAGCATAATCCCTGTAGGAATCATTAGGTTGCTTGTTTCATTCCTGCAAGAAGGAGGTATATGCCTATTCCTTTTTTCCCCCACCTGGAGCTACTGGAGCATTGGGTGTTTAAATCAGAGCTGGAACTGTGATCTGATCCAGTTGACCTGTTCTCAACTGAAAGGGAGTGCATTGGGGACCCTAACAGGAAGCACAGAGAACGAGAACTATGGATAAGGCAAAAGTTGAAGAAGGTTCTAAAGCTAGAGATGGAGAGGCAGGATGGATCAGTACAACATAGTAAGTATATAACTGAGAAGGAAGTAGAAGAAGGAGAGGGGGTAGATTCTGGCAAGGGCCCTGGTTTGCCCAATGATGTTGTCCTTTGTGGCAATGGGGAAGGCTGGAGGAGGAGCAAGTTTGTGGGAAGGGTGCTGTGTTCTGCTTGGGACCAGCTGAATATGTGGTTTCTGAGGAAAACAGTGAGAGGAGATATCCCACAGGAAATTCAATACATGGGCCTAAAATTCAGATTAGGGAGTTGGATTACAGTTGGGAGGTCATCAGCATGAGGCATGTGGGGGTGACGAAGTGTTGTCAGATTTAGCAAACAAAAGTCTGGGACACCAGTTAAATTTGAAATTTGGTCAGATAAATATTGCATGGGGCATATGTATGCTAAAATAAAGAGTATTGTTTATCTGAAATTCAAAATTACCTGGGAATCCTGCATTTTATCTGGCATGCTTATTTAGGGATGGCTGTATTTTAACCTAGTAGGGGCTGAGATACTCTTGAGAGAACATTTAGAGTAAAAGACAAAGCCCCAGAGATCTTAAATATTTAGAGAGTAGGTGGAAACACAGAAGTCAGGAAAGGATTGGAGAAGTGCCACAGCAGTCACAGTTCCCAAAGACAAAAAGGTTCTGCAATTTGAGAACGCAGTGTCATTGGCATCTGTAGTCAGAATACTTTCCTCAAGAGAGTTTACTGCAGGTGCTAGAATGTGGTAGCTTGAAGAACATGTGGACAGTTGTACCTACCTCCTTGGTTATGAAGGAGAGGCTGGGGTCAGGGCCAAACATCTCATAACCGTCAGAATTCTACCACTCTTCAAAGAGTCCTGGGCCAAAGGCAGGTTTCACCTGTAGAAGCATGGAGCTTAGTTCTGGCTTCTTGGGTCTGCTTCAACACACCTGACCTAAAGTGAGCTGTTATTCCTTCATTATAATCAGTAGAGACAAAAGACTCAGTATCAGCCCTAAAAAAGAGCATGGAGCTAAGGCCACAGCAGCATGAGCAAGCAAGGGGCAAGCAAATGGGCAAGCAGGATGCTGGAATACATTGCAGGGAGATTAGCACAGGGTGTGGAGGGGGTTAAAGGAGGAAAGTTAATTCTGATATTCAGAGAAGGGTTTGTTTTTTTCCAAAACATTGTTTGGTCAGGGGCAGGAATCTCACTGTGGGTGTGGGAGATCTCTAGCTCAAATCCTAGACTCTTGCTCTCATCTGAGGCACACTAGATTATGAGTCAACAGACCAACCTGGCCCTGGCAGGAAGCCCATGTGGCCACGAATACCCCACAAGATGGCTGTGGGAAAAGCCTATGAGAATCCTCATTTGGATTCAGAAGCCAGGAGAAGCCCTGGATATTCTCCAAGGGCCTTATCATTGCCCACCTCCCCAGGGGCTTGATGGCTGGGATTACCAATCAAAACAGCAAAAAACTAGGCCTCCTCCCCTGACATTAGCAAAGGGGCAGAATAATTAATACTTTAAAAAGCAAGTGGAGATCTCAAAATGGCCCTGTTCTTGCCTTTTTCCCCCTGCCTAGAACAGCACACAAGTAACCCTGGGCATTTTGTAATCTGTAATTGGGAACGTTAGTCTGTAAATCAGCCTTCTTTAACCCTTTTCACCCCCTTTCCTCTCTACCTGAGACCCATAATCTGTTATTTTTTCCCATTTTTCTTCCCTCCATTCCTTAATAAATTACTGGCCTAACTAAACTGGCTTGCACTTAAAATTCATTTTTTATAGCTTAGCCAAGAACCTAAAGAAAACTGGGCAACACATCCATCACTGAGTATGAAATACACCCCTCTCTCCTCTCTCCATTCATCTTCTGAGTAATGCTTTTTCAGATGCTTGATGCTGAAAACTTGATGCTGAACATGTGTTCTGACCTGAGGGAGAAACCCTTTATACAACCAACTGTTGTACTAACTATATTTTTCGGGAACCCTATCTTATTTAAAATGGTTCATATCACACTTGCTGGCTCTTTGCTCAGCTTCTGAGTACCCGTCTTTCTTTTTTCCCGGTAATGGTCTTTTCTGCCTCTCTTTTCCTTTCTCGCTCTGCTGCCCTGCGGTGTGACCAAGTGGAATCTTCTCCCACTCAGCCCTCGCCTTTCTTCTTCTAGCTGTGCTGTTCTATTTCTCTCTCGCCGCCTCTGCCAGGGCTGCACAGCTGGTGTTGGTGCAGCGCTTTTCTCCCCATGTCGCCCCTGCAGCCTATGGCCCAGCCCACCTTGGGTAATTCTGTTCAAGATAACCACATCCCTCTTTAAAAATTCCGCGGAAAAAGAGAAGATGCTTTACCTGACTCTTTGGGCCCTTATCTCACAGCGAACTTCCTGACCAAGTATACAACTACCCAGAGGGCCTAGGAGAAGTGCTGTATCGAGAGCAGTTCGACTTCAACGCTGGGCCTCCTTGGGGACCTAGCTGATGATAAGGGGGTTTCATGTCCTAACTTGTCCATGGAGGTCTTCACTTCAGCAACCCAAGACTCATATTCATCCAGCTTGGTGTAAAGTGGGCTGTTGCTGCCAGAATTATCTTGCGATTATTTGAGAGATGTATCAGTTTCTTCTGAAATACAATCAGTTGTAGAAGCCTTTTTAGCAAGTGTGTAACAAGGCAAGTGCTCAGCTGCTACAGCTACTACACTTCTTTTTAAATTTCTCTTCCCTTCCCCCCCCCCCCCCAGTTGTCTGCTTTCTGTGTCCATTTGCTGTGGGATCTTCTGTGTCCACTTGTATTCTCGTCAGCAGCACCTAGAATCTGTGTCTTGTTTTTGTTGCATCATCTTGCTGCGACAGCTCTCCTTGTGTGCCGCCCCATTCCTGGGCAGGCTGCAATTTTTTCATGCTGGGCAGCTCTCCTTACGGGGCGCACTCCTTGTGCGTGGGGCTCCCCTAGGCATGGGACACCCCTGCATGGCACGGCACTCCTTGCACACATCAGCACTGCACATGGGCCAGCTCCACATGGGTCAGGAGGCCCTGGGTTTGAACCTTGGACCTCCCATGAGGTAGGCGGATGCCCTATCTGTTGGGCCAAATCCTCTTCCCCAACCATTACTCTTTGAGCTTTCTCGATGAACATGAGGACTCAACCTCCTCATGAAAGGCTCCAGGGAGCAGTGTGGGGTTCTTTTTTTTTTTTTTTTTTTTTTAATTTAATTCCCCCCCTCCCCTGGTTGTCTGTTCTTGGTGTCTATTTGCTGCGTCTTGTTTCTTTGTCCGCTTCTGTTGTCGTCAGCGGCACGGGAAGTGTGGGCGGCGCCATTCCTGGACAGGCTGCTCTTTCTTTTCACGCTGGGCAGCTTTCCTCACAGGCGCACTCCTTGCGCGTGGGGCTCCCCCACGCGGGGGACACCCTTGCGTGGCACGGCACTCCTTGCGCGCATCAGCGCTGCGCATGGCCAGCTCCCAGTGTGGGGTTCTTTAGAGCCTTTTATTTTGGCATGGCCAGCTCCCAGTGTGGGGTTCTTTAGAGCCTTTTATTTTGGCAGATCTTCACGCAAATGTATTATCAAAAAACATCAATATGAAGCTGTAAATAAGGAATGTTATATTTATTTTTTTCTTCCCAGCTATGAACTCCAAGAGGAAATTTGTGAAATGGATGTAATTATAGCAACTATATTAGTGTAAAATAAGCTGAACTTTCTCTATTTCCATTTATTGATAAGGTGTTTGGTTGTGAAAAGAGAATGAATAAAGTCTCTTGTGAGTAGAGAAAAATAAAATAAAATAAAAAAATAAAACGGCTCATATGGATTTAACATCTACACATGGAGAGGGATGCCTGAGTCATGGACTATATTTAATAAATGAAAAATAAAAATCAGATCATATACTCGTGATGTAGAAAGCTGCAAAAAATGCCAAAACTCGTGCCTAACAACAAGAAAACACAGAAAACCGTAACTGTTCTTGAGCCCATTAGAGAGGTAAGATTTGTTAAATACAATAAAATGGCTGCCAGCATTGGGTGTAGCCAGGAGAAGACCCCTTTCTGAGAAGGGCTTTTCCAGAAGACAGAAACAACTGACCCTTACGAATTTTCTGAGAAAATGGAACACACCCTACAGAGTTACTGAGAGGGAACACTTGGTAATAAAATTAGTTTCAGTTCCATAGAAATAACTTATTAGAATAGACAAGTATACCATAGTAATCAATGTATATCTGCTCCCCACTTTGTAAGAACCCCACTCTGTAAAAATGGAAACTTAATGTCAGTCAATGAGAACATTTCCTCACTTGCTTCTGCCTTGATATAAACTTCCCCTTTCCAGTTTCTAGGTGGAGTTCCAGTCTAATTTTTTTTTTCTTCAGGACTTCATACATGGTGTCCTTGACTACATCCATTCCCTCCAGTCTACTTTTTGAGTGGGGTGCTGCTTGATTCAGGAATTGCTCAATAAAGCTGTGAGATCCTAAATTGCGTGAGAAGTTTTTCTTTTATCAGATCTCAAGAGAACCAAAAATTCAACTTCAGTGAGGGACAAGTATTTCCAAGGAAATATGAACACACAAACACTTTCCTCTTTGGCAGAACACAGGGCAAAAACGAGGTGGTGCCATAAAAGCTGTAAATTGAAGTCAGCTAAAATTTTAAGGAATTCTTAAAGATCAAGTGTGGGCTAGCAAATTAATTTGGAAGTACTGAGGCCCAGAAACAAGGGGAGTTTGCACTCACAAGCTCTACTCCATGGTCCTCTAAGTAGTCAATGTTTTTAAAGATTGCTGGCCTGGTAAAGATCTGGAGAGGCTGCATTGGTTCAGGAGATGACCCAATGCTGCTCCAAAACAAACACAAAGCCCTGTCTGCTTTCCCAGATCCTTCTCCCACAAAGTAAAAGCCTCCCTAATGGGGGAGGTAGAGAGGTAGGAAATGCTCTTTCTCTCAAGAAACAGAGGAAGGGCAGCAGACTTGGCCCAGTGGTTAGGGCGTCGGTCTACCACATGGGAGGTCCGTGGTTCAAACCCCGGGCCTCCTTGACCCATGTGGAGCTGGCCCATGCGCAGCGCTGACGCGCGCAAGGAGTGCCCTGCCACGCAGGTGTGACCCCGCATAGCCCTATGCACAAGGAGTGCACCCCAGAAGGAGAGTCGCCAAGCGCGGAAAAAAAATGCAGCCTGCCTAAGAATGGCTCCATCCAGTCCACCAGGTGCAATGGCAAGGACCAGGAAGGAATGAGGGTCCAACAGTGAGCCCCTGATACTAATGACTATGCTTGTGAGCCTATACACCTGAAATAAGAACAAGGCCTAGAGCAGCACTGTGCCTAAGAGTTCCCTCCTGTCAGCCTCTGTGTTACTCAAATGTGGCCAGTCTCAAAGCCAAACTCAGCATGTAAATGCACTGCCTTCCCCCCAACATGGGACATGACACCCGGGGATGAGCCTCCTTGGTGCCGAGGGATCACTACCAAGTACCAGCTGATGACGTAACTAGAAAATGACCTTGAATAAAAGGTTCAACTCAAACCAGCAGAATATCCCTGTCTACATATAATAACAGGAGTTAAAAATGCTTTTTTGACCTAAATTAAGGGGGAAATGGAAAGGACAAATGAGTTTATATGGCTATGAGTCTCTAAAAAAGAATCTGGAGGTTGTCAGAAGGATTGCCCTTATGCACACCTGAGCAGAGTCTCAGAGACAGATAAAGTAGATACAACCCCAGGTATTGGTTCTTCTGAGGGCTAAAGAGACCCACAGGTTTTATGGTCATGGCAGATGGAGTTCACTGCCATGTCAGCTGGCCCTTCTTTGGAGTTGGTGTTTCTGCATGATGGAGCTGGACTCAGATGTGATCTCTTTTCACAAGCTTTTCCTGTCACTTTACTGGAATTGTAGTTGGTGCTGGGGTTTAATATATACCCAGGGGACCTGAATCTCTGGACTGACAATATGATAGCCAGGCCCTGAGCCTCAACACTTCAGCTCCTACACTCTGGTTTATTGGACTTACCCCACTCAGCTAACATGGAGTTGAAGAAGGTCAACCGCCACACCATGGAGCCTAGAGTGCCTACAACTGAAAGCAGGAGGATTGCATCCAGTATCCATGTGGAATCTAAGCCCCCTCTTGACATAGATGTGGAATGGACACAACCAATCCAAGGTCCACAGGATGGAGGGAAACAGTAAGGATTAGAGTGGATTTACTGATATTCTATTCATGAACTATTGTGGTTAGTAATCGAGAAAATGTGGCATTGGTGTGGAAAAAGTGGCCATGGTGGCTGCTGGGTACGGGGAATGGGAGAAAGAGATGAGATGTAGAGGCATTTTCAGGACTTGGAGTTGTCCTGGGTGGCGCTGCATGGACAATTACCAGACATTGTAGATCCTCCCATGGCCCACTGGATGGAACGTGGGAGAGTATCGGCTATGATGTGGACCATTGACCATGAGGTGCAGCAATGCCCAGAGATGACTCACCAACTGCAATGGATGTGTCATGATGATGGGGGAGAGTGTTGCTATGGGGGGAGTGGTGGGGTGGGGGCAGTGGGGGTGAATGGGGACCTCAAATTTTTGAATGTAATATTTTTTAAAAATGAATTAAAAAAAATAAAAGACATTTAAATTCGAAAAAAAATAAATAAATAAAATTTAAAAAAAGAATGGCGCCACCCACACGGAGAGCTGACACAACAACAACAAGATGACACAACAAAAAGAGACACAGATTCCTGTGCCACTGACAACAACAGAAGCGGACAAAGAAACAAGACGCAGCAAATAGACACAGAGAACAGACAACTGGGGTGGGCGGGGTGAGGGTGGGAGGAGAGAAAAATAAATAAATAAATCTTGAGAAAGAAAAGAAAGAAAAGAAAAGAAAAGAAAAGAAAAGAAAAGAAAAGAAAAGAAAAGAAAAGAAAAGAAAAGAAAAGAAAAGAAAAGAAAAGAAAAGAAAAGAAAAGAAACAGAAGAAGACTGCCCTGCAGCTGAAGGAAGTGTATGAGCCCAAGAGCCTACAGGGATTCCACATAGAGGTCTGATAACGCTAGAGGAGGGGACGATAACTCCCACTCAAGACTAAACACAGATAAAAATCAGAGTTTTTTCCCACGAGAAGGAAGGGCAGAACTCTGGGAGCCACCCAGAAAACTGAAAAACAAAGTGAAGGCTGCCAGTGCTGAAGCATTTATAATTGCGTCCACGGGGTCACTTCCCGGCCCTCTCTCTCTCCAGGCCTCCACGACCTGGTCCTGGGAGGTGGTCAACACCACGCGTCAGAGGCAGGCCTGGTAGCTTTGTGGCCTGGTAGCTTCATCTCTCCCACACCACACAGGAGTCAGTCCTTGTGGTCACGCTGGACAGCCAGTGACAGCGCAGATTTCGCGATCGGCTTGGGAGCTCACCGGTGAGGCCTAGACCAGGCCCATCCCCTGCACCCTGCACGTGTGCTAGCAGCCCAAAGGCAGGCTTGGGAGATGGTCCCTTCTAGGGTCAAACGACTGTCTATCCTCACACACATTCTTGAACTCATCCTGAGCCCATTCATGTAGCAGTGTGTTTGCTGGCAAACATTACATGAGAGCAAAAAGCAGAATTAAGACAGTGGAGAGGAAATTAAGTGTGCCTTAGTACATACAAGCTTTGGAAAGACAGCTGCTGCTGAAAGAAGGCCTGCCTTGGTGCAGAATGGGATTTCTGGTGAGCCTGACTCCTGAAGGAAAGTGAGGTCATCACACTTTGTTTTTGTTTTTGTTTTAATATGCTTTTACATTTTTAAAATTTAAAACCACTGCTACTTAGACCTATTTTCTTGGAGGGAACTAAAACCCTTCAGAAATGGTTTTAGTAGCAGAAATGACATTGATTTAAAATTTGATAGCAGGTTTACATTATGGTTTACATTTTAGACTATACACTTCTATAAATTTTTGATGAAGTTTAACATGGCCTGTATCCATCATTGCAGGATCATATAGAATACCTCCATTGCACCCCAGTTACCCCCTCTTCCAACAATTCTATTCCTCTCATTCCCTTCCTGCAAGGACAAGATTGTTAGATACTTGCAACAATACTGAGGTCTTGGCACACTAGTCTGTCCTCCTCAATTGGGAGCCACCCATGTTCTCAAGAGACACCCTCCTCTCTGTTTGAGAATATCAGGCCTCCACAGGATGGAGGTATAACACCTTCCCACTCATTGTATGGGTCTCCACCCACTGATATAGCACACTATGACATGATGAGCACTCACACACTGCCTAGAAGCCTGCCCCATGTGCACCCTGTGCCGGATGCCCCCCATCAAAACCCTTAAACCAGTAACCCTTATTACATTTTTCTAAAGAGTTTTCTTAGCATTATAGTTTCAAGCACATACCCAACAATCTCCCATGTTCACCTGCTCTTACCCAACCCTCCTCCCGATTCTGTGGACCATCTGACCCATCCTCCCAACCCTAGTCCCCGTTAAGCCTGCAAGGCCCAACCCAATAGTATCACTATGGCCCCATCGTCTCCCTTTACTGCACAACTACTTACCTCTAATTTATCATAGATTTCTCCCATGTAGCCATTAGTTCACTTTCTTCCTCTCCCTCCAGTCTCTAGCTCTCTGAGACAGCTTGATTTGCTTAATTCATTTCATAAATGTCATGTAGTATTTGTCCTACAATGCCTGGCTTGCTTCGCTCAACATAAGGTCCTCAAGGTTCATCCATGTTATCCCATGTGTTAGTACTGTATTCCTTCTTAAAGCTGAGGAGTATTCCATTGTCAGCATATGCCACATTTTGTTTATCGATTCATCTGTTGATGGGCATTTGGGTTGACCAACTTTTGGTAATAGCGAATAGTGCTTCTATGAACATTGGTGTGCATATATCGGTTTGTGTCCTTGTTTTCAGTTCTTCTGTGTATATACCCAGTAGTGAATTTGCTGGGTCATATTGGAAAACCTATAGCTAGTTTTTTGAGGAACTGCCAAATTGTCCTCCACAATGGCTGGATCCTTCTACATTCCCAACAGCAGTGGATGAGGGTTCCCATTCCTCCACATCCTCTCCAACACTTGTAGTCCTTTGTTTTTTAAGTAGTCGCCAGTCTAGTGGGTATAAGATGGTATCTCATTGTAGTTTTGATTTGCATTTCCCTAATAGTTAGTGATGTTATGCATCTTTTCATGTGCTTTTTAGCCATTTGTATTTCTTCTTTGGAGAAGCATCTGTTCAAATCTCTTGCTCATTTTTTAAATGGGTTGTTTGTCTTTATTTTTGAGCTATAGGATTACTTTATATATACTGGGTATTAGGTTCCTATCAGATACATGGTTACCAAATATTTTCTCCCAATGGGTAGTCTGTCTTTTTGCTTTCTTGATAAACTCCTTTGAGGTGTAAAAGATGTTAATTTTGAGAAGGTCCCATTTATCTATTTTTTCTTTCACAGTTCATGTTTGGGCTATGAAGTTCATGAAGACATTTCATATTTCAAGATCCTGTAGATGCTTCTCTACATTGTCTTCCAAGGTCTTTATGGTCTTGGCTCTCATATTTAGGTCTTTGATCCATCTTGATTTCATTTTTGTATAAGGTATGAGATGGTAATCCTCTCTCATTATTTTGCATATGGATATCCAGTTCTCTAAGCACCATTTGTTGAAGAGCCCATTCTCTCCCAGTGATGAAAGGCAAAACACCGAAAAAAATTTTGATAGTTTTCATTTTTTTACTACCCCAATTTATTTTTTTACTTTATTTTAGTTTTTCTAAATTGTTATGTATTCTATTTGTAATCTTTAAATCTATCATTACTATTTCATTTTCCTATTAATTGAATTCAGCAATATATTAGACTTAATTTTTGAAGAAGTTTTGGATAACAGAGGGGTTCAACTGTGATAGGGGAGGAGAGCTGATGGGAGGTGTAATTGATGAGGTATGCATGGGTGGGAGGGAGTTCTCCAGGGCATGCATACAGGGTATATTGATATGTTCAGATGTTCATTGGGTATCGACATAATGGGTAGAGTTTTTCACATGACAACTGAGGGAGTGCCGAGTTCCCATTTTAGGGAAATCCGTCACACTCCCCAGTGGAACAGCAACAATATCCCAAGTGCAAGGGCAAAGACCAGTGAAGAAGAAAGGTCCAATGATGGGTCCTTGATACTGATGACTATGCTTCGGAACCTGTGTGCTGGAAATTCCAACTCAGCCTAGAGCTGCATGGTGCCTAAGAGTTACCTCCTGAGAGCTTCCATGTTGCTCAAATGTGGCCACTCTTTAAGCCAAACTCAGCATGCAAATGCATTACTTTCCCCCCGGCATAGGATATGACTCCCAGGGATGAGCCTCTACGGCTCTAAGGGATTTCTACCAAGCATCAGCTGGTGATGCAATGAGAAAAACACCTTGAATAAAAGAGGGAAATGGTAAAGACAAATGAGCTTATATGGCTAAGAGACTTCCAAGTGAGTTGGGAGGTCATCAGAAGGGTCATGCTTATGCACATCTCAGCAGGATCCCAGAGACAGCCAAAGTAGATACAACCCCAAGTAACAGTGCTCCTAAGGGCTATGGAGACACCAGGTCCTACAGTCATGACAGATAGCTCTGGAGTTCAGTGCTTTACCAGTGGACCCTACTTTGGAATTTGTGCTCCTGAGTGTGATAGAGTTGGACTCAGATGTGATCTCTCCACACATGCCTCTTCTGTTACTTTTACTGAACCTGAGCTTGATGCTGGGGTTGGTGTATGCTTGGGAGACTTGAATCTCTGGATTAATTGTGTGCCGGCTGGGCCCCGAGCCTTAGTGGAGTTGCAGCACCTATTCTCTCGTTTGTTGGACATGCCCATGTCAGATAACAGGGAAGTAGGAATGGTCAACCACTATACCAGGGAACTGAAAAAGTCTACAACTGCAAGCAGGAGAATTCTATCCATAAGCCATGTGGGATCTAGGTTCCTCTCAAGTTAGAGGTGGAGTTGGCATTGCTATCCCTGGGGGGTCCTCAGGATGGAGGAATAAAATGTAGATTATAGTGGATTTATTGGTATTCTACTATAGAACTATTGTGACTCTAGCAATGGAAGAAACTGTATCACTGATGTGGAGGCAGTGGCCAGGGGAATTGCTGAGGGCAGGGAGAGGGAAGAAGAGGTATGATATGGGGGCATTTTCAGGACTTGGAGTTGTCCTGAATGATATTGCAGAGACAGATGCAGGACATCATATACCCTACCATAGCCCACTGAATGGACTGGAAGAGAGTGTAAACTACAATTCATGCTGTGTAGCAGTGCTCCAAAATGTGTTCATCAAATGCAATGAATGTGCCACACTGATGAAAGAATTTGATGATGTGGGAGGGGTGGAGGTCTATGGGATCCTCTTATATTTTTTAATGTAAAATTCTGTATAATCTATGTATCTTTAAAAAAATTTTTAATCTATAAAAATTTTAAAATGATAGCAGGAAAAGCATTTAAAGTAGTTGTCAATTGTTTTTCTTATTAATTTCTAGCGAGTCTTATTATATAATCTTTTATTACATATACATTTTACAAATACATTCTCCCACTCTGTAGCAGGCTTTTTCATGCAATATCTTAAATGAGAAGATCTAATTTTAATGTAATCCAGTTTATCAACTTCACCCCTATCTATGTGAAGTTTTGTGTCTTATTTAAGAAATATTTGCTTAACTTAAGGTCAGGATATTCTCTCTCTTTTTTAAAATAAGCTTTATTGTTTTACACTTCAAAATTAGGTTTATAATTATTCTTTTTGCACACGATGTGTATTGTGAATTAAGATTCATTTTTCCCTATAGAATTAGCCAATTAACCCAGCATTACTTATTGAGAAGACAATTCTCCCCTCTACTGCACTGCAGTGTAATCCTTGCCATGAATCAGTGGTCAAGTTTGGGTCTATTTGTAGAATCTTCATGGTTCTAGTAATATATTTATCTATCTGTATTCTGTATTAAGATATTACCGTGTCTTAATTATTGTCTTTATAATAATTCTTGGTTTCTGATACAAGTCCTCCTTACCTTTTCTTTTTCAAAAGTGTCTTAACGATTTTTGATCCATTGCATTTCCATATATAATTTAGAATTGTCTTGTCATTTTACACACCCCTAAATTGTGGAAATTTGATTCAATTTTTAAAATCATAAATTAATTTGAGGAGAGTTTTCCAGTCTATAAACATGGACTATCTTTTTTCCATTTTTTAAAAAGATTTTATTTATTTATTTCTCTCCCCTCCTCCCCCCATCCCGGTTGTCTGTTCTCTGTGTCTATTTGCTGCATCTTCTTTGTCCGCTTCTGTTGTTGTCAGTGGCACAGGAATCTGTGTTTCTTTTTGTTGCATCATCTTGTTGTGTCAGCTCTCTGTGTGTGCGGCACCATTCCTGGGCAGGCTACACTTTGTTTCGCACTGGGCAGCTCTCCTTACGGGGTGCACCCCTTGCGTGTGGGGCTCCCCTACGTGGGGACACCCCGGGGTGGCACAGCACTCCTTGCGCGCATCAGCACTGGGCATGGGCCAGCTCCACATGGGTCAAGGAGGCTGGGGTTTGAACCGCAGGCCTCCCATGTGGTAGACGGATGCCCTAACCACTGGGCAAAGTCCGCCGCCTCTTTTTCCATTTTTTATAGCTCTTCTTTAATTCCCAAATAATGTTTTGTAATTTTTTTCACTTTAAAAAAAATTTATTGAAATATATCACTCATACATAAATATACACAAACAGTAAATGTATAATAGTTGTGAGCTTACAAAACAAATATATAACATCAAACAAAAATATATAACATCTCGCCCTACCACAAATACCTTGCATTGTTTTTAAACCTTTTTAACTAAAGATCAAAGAGCATTGTCAAACTATTACTACTAAACAAAGTATTTTTCCCCTAACCAATCCGATTATTATTATCTTTATATCATTCATATATGAACATATATAAATGATTAAGTCTATAGTAAAAGTTGTGAACTTACAAAGCAAATATGCATAACATCATACAGGGGTCCCATACATCAACACTCCACCAACATTGTTATGAGACACTTTGCATTATCATGAGACGCTCGTTACAAACTATGAAAGAACACTGTCAAAATCTTACTACTAATCACGGTTCTTATCTTACATTTGGCGTGTTTTATCCCCAACACATCCTATTATTATTTTTTAAATATGTTTTTTTATGACAGAAGTTGTAAACTTATAAAACATTCATGCACATGTATAGAATTCCCAAACAACACCCCTCCATCAACATACCACAATATGGTGTGTCATTTGCTATAGATAAAATAATATCATCTGATTATTGCCATGTCCATAGTGTACATTTGGGTTACATTTTCCATACTGCCTCAATATCAACACAGTACATCTTTTGCATAAATTTACACTATTACTACTAACCACAATCCATAGGTCACTCCAGCTGTATTTTTCCCATGCTTCTCCACATTCCCAAAGCCCTGCAGTACTGATATACATGTGTTCTAGCTAACAAAGGACACTCTTGCATCTGTACCATCAACCACAATTCTCACCCACCTCTTGGTTTACTGTGCTATCCAGTTCCTAGATTATTTTCAAAACATTCTGTCAATTGGCGTTTACATAACTAGACTACCATTTTCAGTCACATCACCATTTATAAACTAGCTGTTACTGTGTGTTACCATCCACTCTATATATTTCCACAATTTTACAGTAAAGCTAATGAAAACTTCTACATACATTAAACATCAGTAGTCCACTCAGTCCTTCTCTTATCTCCTTTAAGAATCCACCACCTACCACCAGGGCTTGAAGATATTTTCCAATAATTTCTTTTAGAAGTTTTATAGTTCTTGCTTTTATTTTTAGTCTTTTGATCCATTTTGAGTTAATTTTTGGATAAGGTGTGGGATAGGGGTCCTCTTTCCTTCTTTAAGCTATGGATGTCCAATTCTTTCAGCACCATTTGTTGAATGGATTGTTCTGCCTGGGCTGTGTGAGTTTGACAGGCTAGTCAAAAATCACTTGACCATACCTATGAGGGTCTGTTTCTGAACCATAAATTTGGTTCCATTGGTATATTGTGTCTGTCTTTAGGCTGGTACCATGCTGTTTTTATCACTATTGGTAAGTATTATGATTTAAAGTCTGGATATGAGGGTTCTTTTTTCCTTTTTATGATGTTTCTGGCTATTCAAGACTCCTTATCCTTCCAAATAAATTTCATGATCATATTTTCAATTTCTTCTTTAATCCTGGTGGAATTTTTATTGTATTTGCATTAAATCTGTATATCAATTTGAGTAGAACTGGCATCTTAATGATATTTAGTCTTACAATCCATGAGCATGGAATGCTCTTCCTGTTATGTATGGCTTTTTTGATTTGTTTTAACAATGAATTGCAGTTTTCTGAATACAAGTGTTTTACAACATTGGTTAAGTTTATTCCTGACTATTTGAGTTTTATCTGTCATATTTTATTTTCACCACTCTTTTGACACTTTTAGCTACTTTTATTGATAAAATCTTCATTTCTAGACTCTCTTCCAGGCCCCTCTCTCTTGTATTTTCTTTTCAGGCTCTAGCACACTCTTTAGTATTTCCTGAAATTTGATCTCTTGCTTAGAAATTCTCACTGTTTCTGTTTACCTGTGAATATTCTAATTTCACCCTCATTTTTGAAAGACATTTTTGCTGCGTATAAGATTCTTGGCTGGAAGATTTTCTCTTGTAGTATCTTAAGTATATCCAATCACTGCCTCCTTGCCTTCATGGTTTCTGGTGAGAAATCAGCACTTAATCTTACTGGATATCCCTTATATGTTTTGCATTGTTTTTCTCTTGCTGCTCTCAGAATTATGTCTTTGTCTTTGGCCTTTGAAATTCTGATGAGTATGTGTCTTGGAGTTGGTCTATTTGGATTTTTTTGGATGGGAGTACATTGTGCTTCTTGGACAGGGATATCTATGTCCTTCAATAGGTTTGGGAAGTTTTCTACCATGATTTCTTTAAATATTCCTTCTGCTCCTTATCCCTTCTCTCCTCCTTCTGGGACACCCATGACACATATGTTTGCATGCCTTTTGCTGTCACTTGTTCAATTTTTTCCATTCTTTTCTTCATCTGTTTTTTTATATGTTCACTTTCAGAGGCCATTTCTTCAAGCTCACCAATCCTTTCTTCTGCCTCCTCAAATCTGCTATTATATGTTTCCAATGTTTTTTAACTTCATTGATTGCACCTTTCTTTCCCATAAGATCTGCTATTTTTCTATGTATGTTTTCAAATTCTTCTTTGTGCTCATCCAGTGTCTAATTGAATTTATTAAGGAGATTTATTTGAACATCTATAATTAGTTGTCTCAACTCCTTTATGTCATCTGGAGGCTTATTTTGTTCCTTTAACTGGGCTATAACTTTCTGTTTCTTGGTGTGGATTGTAATTTTTGGTTGGTGTCTTTTCATTTGGCTTACTAGACTATTTTTTCTCGGTGCAGTTTTTCTCTTTAGTTTACAGCCTACTGCCCTTTCTCCCTTGCTGGTTGTGCAGTCTGATCCAAGCATGTAGTTGGTGCTGTAAGCTGTGGAGGCTCAAGCTGCCCTCATTGTGCCAGGGACCAATGAAGCTTCTTCCAACTTTCTCCTTTGCCAGGGGTAGGGACAGAGTCACAGCTGTATGGAATAATCCATGTGCAGGCCTAGACTGTAGTTGCCCAGAGAGACTGATGAAGCTTCACATCCCTTTCTCCCCTGCCTGGGGCAGGGATGGAGCTGCAGGTGTGGGCAGCAATCTATGCAGTGCGGGTCCAAGATGACTGCAGCTGCCCTGGTAGACTTCTGATTTTCAGTCTATGCCAGCCAAAGTTTCCTGAAGTTACCTGTATAGGCTGGTGCAGGGCTCCTCAGCCTCCTCCCCACCAGAGGTAGGGCTGAAGCCTAGGCAGGCTGCAGGCTGATCTGTGTGAAAGAAACTGGTTCCTGCCCATACTGAGAATTTCAGTCAGCCCAGCTTCCCCTCAGGCTGGGAGTGGAGTCAGAATGGCCGCTACTGGCCTCTTTCTGACTTGGGCTAGTTCACACCCCAGCTGTTCCCAGGGTTATCTCTTAGCCAGCCAAATCTCCCAATCACTAGCTGAAATCAGCAGCCAACTGTCTCCTCCTCCCTTGTTTCTGGGAAATGGAGCTTCCAATTCCCATCACAGAGCAGCTCCTGGGATGGCTCATGCTGCCAGAGTAGGACAATCACTGTCCTCCACAGCTTGGCCAGTAATTTCCCAGAAAGGCTGGTGCAGGTCCCCGCAGCTTTCTCCCTGCTGGTGGTGGCACTGGGGACTAGGCTACAGCTGCAGTATGATCTGGATGGGAAGAAGTTAGTCCCTACCAGCACTGTGATTCTCAGTCCACCCCGCTTCCCCTTGTACCAGGCACAGAGTTACGATGGCAGCTCCCAGGCTCTTTCTGACCTGGACAGGATCAAACCTTAGCTATTCTCAGGATCATACCATAGCCCACCAAATTTCCTCATCATAGCTGAAATTGGTGCCCAACTGTCTCTTTCTCCCCCATTTTGGGGAAGTGGAGCTTTCAATTCCAGCCACAGAACAGCTCCCGAGGTGGCTTGTGCCTCCAGCTCCAGGGGAGGATGGGCACCAACCTCCGCGGCATGGAGTGCTCTACTTACAAGTCTTCTCTGAAGATGGGCAGTCTTTTCCTTCCACTCCTTCAAAGACGTTGCAGGATGCTTTTCTGGTCTCCTGGAGCCCCCAAACAGGTGCTTCAGCTAGCTCCAGAGAGCTCTGGATGTTTGCTAACTGCGCTGTACCAAGAGCTGACTCTAGTAGCTCCTTACTTGGCTGCCATCTTGCTGGTCCTTCCTCTACTAACTCTTGATGTGACCCTGCGCAGCCTGGTCATACTCATTAAGACCCAGTTTTCTCATCTGAAAAATGCAAGTACAGGCAATTTGGAAATTCTCCTTTAGCTCTTAAATTCTGTCAATAGGCAATCTGCTTGCATTCAGAGACCAGCCAATGACCACCCTGGCTGTACCCCAGTCAGTTTGGCAGCAGCATGCCAGCATTATATTAGGAAACCTCAGACATGCTATTGAATCCAAAAGACATTTAAACAATAATAAAAAGAAGGATTCAAATAGACTGAGTTAATACAAAAAACTATAAATCTGTCTCCTCCTTCTCCTCCCCCAAGGATGTTGCAAGATGTTCTTCTGGCCTCCTGAAGCCCCCCAACATGTGCTTCAGCTAGCTTCAGAGAGCTCTGCTGTTTGCTAACTGCCCTTTAGCAGGAGCTGATTCTAGGAGCTCCTTCCTCCTCCGCCATCTTGCTGGTTCTCTGTTTTGTAATTTTTGCTTGGATATTTTGTACATTTAGAAAGATGCATTCCTAGGTATTTCATTGTTTGATGCTATCGTAAAAGTTATCTTTTTAAATTTTCACATTCTAACTGCCTGATGATGACATATAGAAATATAACTGATCTTTGCATATTGATCTTATATCTTGTAAATTCGTTAAAATCATTTATTATTTCTAATAATACACCTGTAGGTGTCTTTTAATTTTCTTTTTTTTTAAGATTTACGTTATTTATTTCTCCCCCCACTTATTGTTTGAGTTTCCTCTCTGTGTCTGTTTATTGTGTGCTCTCTGTGTCTGCTTGACTTCCTTTTTTAGGGGGCACTGGGAACTGAACACAAGAAGTACCATGTGGTAGGTGGGTGCCCAAATGCTTAAGCCATATCTACTTTCCTAATTTTCTTTTCACACAGCCATTTCTATATTTTATTACTTCTAATGGAAAACTACAGTAAAATGTTGACAGGAGCTACAATAGAAACTAGATAGGGCATCCTAATCTTGTTTCATTCTCAAACCGAAATATAGCAACATTATGTTGTTTGGTGAGATATAAAACAGTGGGACTTTTTTTTGACATAATTTATCATACTAAGTAAATTGCTTTCTATTCATAATTAACTAATTGTTGAAAAATACTGAATATTACCAAATACATTTTCTATACCTATTAATATAGACTTAAATTTTTCTCCTTTGGTCTCTTAATGTGGTGAAGTGCATTGATTGATTTTCTAATATTAAATCAATCTTACTTTTATCAAATAGTTCCAATTTTGTCTGATATGTTACATTATATATGTTGCTCTAAATAGATACATTTATATTTAGTTGGCTAATATTTGAACACATGTTCATGAATGAAGTCAACCTATATTAACTTTCTCTTAATGAAATTTTGATATAAAATTCAAATTGTCTTCATAAAATGGGTTATTTCTGCACATGTGGAGAATTTCTAGTTATTACCATTCTCAATTTCTACTTCTCCCAAATCTTGTCTAAATAACTCTTCTCAGCTTTGTTTTCTCTCCAATGTCATCAGGTAGATGTTTTTATATCTTTTTCCAATTTTTAAGTTTTCCTTAATTATACGGTTGGTTTGAATATCTTACTACATAATTTCCAGAAGCTTCTTCATTTGCTTTTCATCACAGAAAACACTGATCTTTATGTGGAATTTATCACCTGTGGGACATATCTTAGAGGAAAGTTTGGGCCTTTTTTGTCTTCCACTAAATCAGGTCTTTGATTCATTCAGAGCCTCCATCTTTCTTGAGCTGAGGTTGAAATGCTTTATGACCAGTAAATATTTGAACATTTGCTTAGTGCCTATTTTGTGGAAGGCACTGTGCAAAGTGATAGTGATAAGATGTATAATACATTGTCCCAGATCACAAGGAACTCGTTGCTAATGAAGATGTTAAAGCATAGCATCGATTTTGTGTATTAGGTAGAAAAATCAAAGTAAGCAAGGAACATTAAAGAGAAAAAGAGGAAGAGAATGAAACCAAACTGAGACCTGGGGAGCTAGAAAAAGATTTTGATGACAGGTGATCCTGAAATGAGGAACAATGAATGTGAAGGAATTTGACAAAAGAGGAGACAGAGGGATCAAAGCAGAGTATGCACATTGTTACTGCCTTCTGTTTGTAAACACGGGAAACATGGAACTTTTGAATAAGAGTATCTAGATAAGAGTGGGGATGGGGGTAATGGAAATGATTAAGATGTTTACTTTAAAGGTGACTATAGCAGTTTGATATAGTTATAAATTCCAAAAATAGATATTGGATTATGTTTGTAACCTGGTCTATACCTGGGCATGATTAAGTTATGATTAGGGCTTTGATTGGGCCACATCAGTAGGGTGTTGAGTCCCCACCCCTTGGCGGGTAGAGACTCACAGATAAAAGGCGAGGCAAAGGAAGATCTGGGGGTTCTTAATGTTGGAGTTTGATGCTGAAGTCTTAAGGTGGAGTCCTGGGGAATGAGACAGAGCCATTTGCCTGATAGTATACAACTGATCTTGGGGAGAAAATAGAGGAGCTGAACCCAGAGGAACCTAGGAAGCCTGAACCCTCGCAGGCATTGGCAGCCATCTTGCTCCAACACATGAAAATAGACTTTGGTGAGGGAAGTAACTTATGCTTTATAGCCTGGTATCTGTAAGCTCCTACCCCAAATAAATACTCTTTATAAAAACCAACCAATTTCTGGTATTTTGCATCAGTACCCCTTTGACTGACTAATACAGTGGCCCTTTCTGGTCATCCAGTATATTCAGTAAAAATATTAAGGAGGGGAGTAAAATCCTACCTGTAAAAAGAAGAGCACTTCTCATTTTCTATGATAGTGTTGATCTCTTATTGAAGATATAATCTCACTACTAGAGATAAAAGCAGGAACTCATCATTGATGTGACTCAGAATCCAGCCTTAATCTCTGAGATACGGTGAAAGACAGTGAGGCTACAACAATGGGAAAAGCACTTTGGAAAATGAAGAGCCATGCCTAGTAAGAAGGTTCATGTCTTTTCATGCTTTCATGCTAGGTGTGGCTTTTCAGACGCTGTTATTCTACCCTGTAAAAAGTGGTACTCTCTGATCCTCAGGAGGCTGAGTCACCTTGTTATTTCTTGTGCCTACTAGGTCAGCGTCCCAGATGCCAACTACCAGTCCTTTAGGGAGTGTTTGTTTATCTGCAGTGTGGTCAATATTAAAATGAGGGATTGTTGAACTAAAAATTCTAAGGTAGAGACATTGTACAATATGGAGCTAGAAAGCAAAAAGTGGAAATGAAAATATTGTAACTCTCATGGCTCACTTAGGAAAAGACACAGCATAATAATTACTGGCATTCTTTTAACCAATGTTGATTGGAAAATAATCCAATTGAGTTCAGGAATTACCTTTCTGGTTTATAAATTTTATATACAGTCTTTTTTTAAAATTTTATTTATTCTTTTTTTTTTAATATTACATTAAAAAAATATGAGGTCCACATTCACCCACACTGCCCCCACCCCACCACTCCCCCCATAGCAACACTCTCCCCCATCATCATGACACATCCATTGCATCTGGTGAGTACATCTCTGGGCATCGTTGTACCCCATGGCCTGTGGTCCACACCATAGCCCACACTCTCCCACGTTCCATCCAGTGGGCCATGGGAGTACATACAATGTCCGGCAATTGTCCCTGCAGCACCACCCAGGACAACTCCAAGTCCTGAAAATGCCTCCACATCTCAACTCTTCCTCCCATTCCCCGCACCCAGCAGCCACCATGGCCACTTTTTCCACACCAATGCCACATTTTCTCGATTACTAACCACAATAGTTCATGAATAGAATATCAGTAAATCCACTCTAATCCTTACTGTTTCCCTCCATCCTGTGGACCTTGGATTGGTTGTGTCCATTCCACATCTATGTCAAGAGGGGGCTTAGATTCCACATGGATACTGGATGCAATCCTCCTGCTTTCAGTTGTAGGCACTCTAGGCTCCATGGTGTGGTGGTTGACCTTCTTCAACTCCATGTTAGCTGAGTGGGGTAAGTCCAATAAATCAGAGTGTAGGAGCTGAAGTCTGTTGAGGCTCAGGGCCTGGCTATCATATTGTCAGTCCAGAGATTCAGGTCCCCTGGGTACATATTAAACCCCAGCACCAACTACAATTCCAGTAAAGTAGCATGAAAGGCTTGTGAAAAGAGATCATATCTGAGTTCAACTCCATCACACAGAAACACCAGCTCCAAAGAAGGGCCAACCGACATGGCATTGAACTCCATCTGCCATGACCATAGAACCTGTGGGTCTCTTCAGCCCTCAGAAGAACCAATACCTGGGGTTGTATCTACTTTATCTACCTCTGAGACTCTGCTCAGGTGTGCATAAGGGCAATCCTTCTGACAACCTCCAGACTCTTTTTTAGAGACTCATAGCCATATAAACTCATTTGTCCTTTCCATTTCCCCCTTTTTAGGTCAAACAACATTTTTAACTCCTGTTATTATATGTAGACAGGGATATTCTGCTGGTCTGCGTTGAACCTTTAATTCAAGGTCATTTTCTAGTTACGTCATCAGCTGGTACTTGGTAGTGATCCCTCGGTGCCAGGGAGGCTCATCCCCAGGTGTCATGTCCCACGCTGGGGGGAAGGCATTGCATTTACATGCTGAGTTTGGCTTTGAGACTGGCCACATTTGAGTAACACGGAGGCTGTCAGGAGGGAACTCTTAGGCACAGTGCTGCTCTAGGCCTTGTTCTTATTTCAGGTGCACAGGCTCACAAGCATAGTCATTAGTATCAGGGGCTCACTGTTGGACCCTCATTCCTTCCTGGTCCTTGTCGTTGCAGTTGGGGGACTGCCGCTGCTCCCCTAGGGACCACGACAGAGCCCTCCCCACCCTGGCCAGGAACTCAGTACCCCCCCCAGCTGTTGTTTTTAATTGTTTCCACTATGAATATATCCAAACATTTCCATGCACCATGGACACATGCCCTGTATAACTCCCTGTCAACCATATGTCCCCTGTCAATAACATCCCATACCAGTATTCCTCCACTGCAGAGTCCTGGTGTGGTGGTTGACCTTCTTCACCTCCCTTTTAGCTGGCCAGGGTAAGTTCAATGAACCAGAGGGTAGGAATTGCAAGTTTGCTGAGGCTCAGGGCGTGGCTGTCACATGGACAGTCCAGAGATTCAGGTTTCCTGAGTGTATACCAACCCCAGCACCAACCACAGGTCCAATAAAAGTGACAGAAAAGGCATGTGTAGAGAGGTCACATCTGAGTCCAACTCCATCACACTCAGGAACACAAACTCCAAAGTAGGGCCAACTGACATGGCTCAGAATTCCAAAGCCATCTGCCATGACCATAGACCCTGTGGGTCTCTGTAGCCCTCAGGAGAACCAGTACCTGAGGTTGTATCTACTTTGGCTATCTCTGGTACCCTGCTCAGGCGTGCGTAAACGCGACCCATCTGTTGACCTCCCAACTCTTTTTTGGAGACTCAAAGCCATATAAACTCATTTGTCTTTCTATTTCCCCCCTTTATTTAAGGTAAAAAAGCACCACTCCAGGGAGCCAAGAGCGCCTACAACTGCAATCAGGAGAATTGCATCCATCATCCATGTGGAATCTAAGCCCCCTCTCGATATAGATGTGGAGTAGACATAACCATCTCAGGGTCCACAGGATGGAGGAATAGAGTATGGATTAGAGTGGATTTACTGATATTCTACTATGGAACTATTGTGATTAGTAATGGAAGAAATTGTAGCATTTATGTGGAGAAAGTTGCCATGGTAGCCGCTGAAGGTAGGGAGATGGAAGAAGAGATATGATGTGGGGGCATTTTCAGGACTTGGAGTTGTCCTGGGTGGTACTGCAGGGACAGACGCTGGACATTGTATGTCCTGCCATGGCCCACTGGGTGGACTGGGGAAGAGTATAAACTACAATGTAAACCATTATCCATGTGGTACAGCAGTGCTCCAAAATGTATTCACCAAATGCAAAGAATGTCCCACAATGAAGAAAGAGGTTGTTGATGTGGGAGGAGTGGGGTGAAGGGGGTGGGGGGGGAGTATATGGGAGCCACTTATATTTTTTGAATGTAACATTTTAAAAAAATAGAGAGAAAAAAAAACAGTACACATATGAGAATATTCCTTCACGCACTATAATAAATGTATAACACTCAAAAAAAAAACAACAGATAGAGTCTTGGACAACATGTTTGTTGCTACTGGTAGTAACCTGGTGCTGTGATGGAAGAAAGTGACTAAAGATATCATTCTTAATTAATTCCATTCTTTGAGGGTATCAAATGGTATTTGAAGCATTGGTTACCAATGGCGATAACCACAGACAGGATTAATATTGATCCAGGCAATGGAAGCACAGCTAATGAGGGTACTTTCCTGGGAAAGACCAGTATTTGGTAAACAGATGAGGCAGTCAATATTGAAAAAGGCAGAATCGATATTGGCAGATTAAGTGAAACCTCCACGGGACACAGAAGAGGCTCAGCCCTTGTCCTTAGGAGCCCTGTTATAGGAGGAAGCAGAAGGCATGGCTGAGATGTAGGGGTGAGAACAGAGGCAGCTTAAAGGAAAGGCCACCTATGGGAAACACCATCACCAGTTTCACTGTAAGAAACGCAGCACCTTCTGGTTCAGAGGGCAAGAGAGAGTGGTGGCTTCAAAAACCCAGAACCTCAGAGGACCACTAGCCGAACCCTGGATCCACCTCCACCCCTTCACGCCGTTCCAGTGCTCTCCTCAATCTGTACAAGGAGTTCCGGTGTTCACTTGAGAGGGAGGGCAAAACCATACTCAACTTTAGGGCAGACCCTTCCACCCTTCCTCACACAGATGAGAAACACCAAGTGATCACTGGAAAGAATTGCACGAATATTCAGACTTCCCAAAGGACTGCTGTGTCGTTCCTCTTGCCACTGTCAACTTCAGTCCAGGCGAATGATTGGCAAGGTCTAAGAGATTCTCAGGGTGTCAGGGCTGTTCCACATGAACATTTAAAAAGTGAAAGAGGCAACCAAAAAAAAAAAAACCCACAAAAGTGAAAGAGGAGAGAATTTTTGTCTCTGTCTGTCTACATATTCATACACAACAGGTGGGGGGAATGGAGAGAAAGACGAGAGCTACTGTGATAGAGAGACACAGAGATCTAGAGTGAGCCAGTGAATGGAGGCATGTCCTAAAGGATGCCACCCAGGCCCATGGGCAGGGCGAAGACGAGCCTTTCAGTGATTGTCTGGGACTGCACCGAGGGCAGCAGGCTTGGCCTCCTGGAGGAGAAAGATTTGTTGGTGGTGGCATGTATGCTGGGGATGTGCATGAAAGAAGTGGGGAGTTGGGGTCTATGTTGTGGGGGTGGGTGACCACCAGGAATAAGTGTTTTTTTGTTGCAACTGGCAGCATGGCTAGAAGAGCTAGTATTGGGACACTGTATTTGGTTGTTATGTGTTTTATGTCTCTATCTTCCTACAGCAGTCCCTCATCCCCACTCCACCCCATGCATATAAGAAATTGTGTTAGTTGTTTTGGAGAATGCTGCCCATTCTGTATTACTCTGTTTGCTTCCTTATTGTTTCGTTTAACAGATTCCACTTTCTCAATTCTTGAAAACAGTACATTAAATATATATGCTTGATTAGATTCAGATTAGAATTTTGACAAAAATACTTAAAGTGTCCTTCATATATACATCATATATCGTGCCTCATCTCAGAGGGCACATAATGTTTCAATCTGAGATGCTAACTTTGATCAATGAGTTTACATGGGTATAGCCTGGTCTCTTCATTGGAAAATTTCCACCATGCTATCATTACATGGTTTCATTCACTATAATCACTGATTGAATCAGTTTTTAAGTGTTGATAAATTGTGGCTTTATAATATTTTATTTCTTCCATATTTATTAGCTAGCTAGCTTCTTCAAAAAAACTTTATCTTATCAATTAGAGCTATTGGGTTAACTTAAAGTAGAATTTATACATGATAGGTAGGACTTGATTTTACTCATTAATTGCCAAATTTCAGACTAAGGAAATTGTGCCCTGGCTATACCCTTGGCCATCAGTGAATTGTTTATTTTTCTTTCTTCATTAAAAATCATTGTATATTAATATATTGAATGTGTTTCTATCAACTGCCATCATTATTCTTTTGTGGTGATTAGTTTATTCTATCAATATTTTTGGCCATTGGAAACTTCTTGTTAGCTCCCACTAATTTTTTACTTTCTTGCAGGCTCATCATGTATGTGTACTGGCCTTAACCAAATCAGCCAGTATTCTACAAAGTCCTGGATCACAGGCCTACCACTGTCAGATCTTAGAATTTCTGTTTCTCCCACCACTACCGTCTTGATGACCTTCATTTTTGAGGACTTATCAACAGGTAAGCCTTTGGTAAAATTTTCTGTAGCCTCATCCAAGCGAGAGCCAGGAGCCTACTGGATTTCAATGAGATACACACCAAACAAAACCAGGAGCTCACTCTGGACAAGGGTCACCCCCCCAGTTTATCTCTGCCCCAATCCGAGTTTACTAGCCATTTTTGAACCTTGGTTATGCAACTGCCAAAAAAGGTTATAGGCAACAGCAGAATTTGAACACACATCCCCAAAGTGACTAGAACCCTAACCCAGTGCTTTATACCACTCAGACACACTACTGAACAGAAAACCTTTTATTTAAAGCTTTTCCAATGGTGACTAGTTTCCTTTCCTTCTCAGTTTTTTTCTAAGTATTGTGTCCTTAATAGGTTTCCAGGAATAGCTAGTCTTTTAGTGGATTTACTTTCCACAGCTCCTACTAATATGTAGTAGAATACAGACTGAAATCAAATATGCAAATGGCCAAAGTACCCTCTCCCCACCTGTTGTCTTCTGTTGTCTTCTGCTTCAGATAATGGTAGCCCCATTCTTGTAGTTTCCAAGGGCAAAATCAATGGTGTCAGCCTTGACTTACTTTTCCTGCCAAATCTTTAGCAAATTCTATCAGCTTTACATTTAAAATACAACTGGAACTTGACTACTACTTACCAACCCCATTCCCCCACCCCATCCCAAGTTACCATCATCTTTCACATCGATTGTTGAGATAGACATCTTCTTTCTACTCTCAACCCAGCAGTCATACTCATCTACTTAAAATCATAGCACTCTTCTGCTCAATATGACCTACAATTTCTTCTTCCCTCTTTGATCTGATCTTCTATTTGTCCCTTTCTTCACTCCACTCTAGCCACACTGGACTATTCACTCTTCCACTAACACACCAGTCATGCTCCTGTCTCAGGCCTTTGCTTTTGCCACAGAGGATGACTTGTTCTACATATTCTAAAAGTACTGGCTTCTCTGAGATTTTTTTTACAGAGCATATAGAAGAGATGGGACAGGGATACAGCTCTTAGACATCTGAGCTCTTTCCAGTGCTGCTACTCAGAAACCCCAGAGACTGTTATCAGCAGGAAGTAGGTCTCAGATCCAGGGACACCAACACATTAGAGATTTTCCAGGTCAGGAGAGAAAAAAATTATTTGAGTGCATCCATTTTCTCAAGTGTTTTTCAGGAAAGATCAGGATAGAGAAGAGGAGATGAGCAATGGGGGTTTTGTCCAAACTCAGCGGCCTAGGTGACTTGTATGGTTCCTTGTTGGGTCTGGGTTTGTTGCAATACTTGAGTCAAGTGTCGCTCTTTCTTCTGGCATCTTTCTTGGCTGTGGATCAACAAAATAAAGATATCTGTTGATAGAATACAATCATGAGATGTGGTTACTCAAAGGTTAGTGCATGGGAGCAGGAATGAAGGTGTGAATTCCAGTCCCACTGGGGCTTAGTTTGGGGGCTCTTGTGCAATGGGACTTTTTTCTTTTTTACCAGACTCAGATGGCTTCACTGGTAAATTCTATCAAATATTTAAGGAAGAAATAATACCAATTCTATGTAACCTATTCCCAAAAATTGAAAAGAAGGTGAAAATTCCCAACTCATTCTGAGGCCAACATTACTCTGGTATCAAAAGCAGATGAAGACACTACAGAAAAAGAAAACTCCAGACCAATATCTGTTGAGAACATAGACATTTTAGAAATATTAATAAAGTGTAAGAATTTGAATCCTACAATAAATAAAACAATAATAATACAAGAGGATCAAGTATGATTTTTACCAGAAAAATAAAGTGGATTTAATATTCAAAATCCCTTAGTGTAATTCATGATATTATTATAACATCACATTTTCATCATGATCATAAGAAAATCATATGATCATATCAACAGTAGTAGACAAAACCTTTGAAAAAAATTGACTTTCATTCCTGATACAAACTCCCAGCAAATTAGAAGAAAAGGGAACTTCCTATACATGATACAGGGTATCTATGAAAAATTCCAACTAATGTAATACTTGATGTTGAAAGAATTGATGCTTTTGTTCTAAAATTAAAAATAAGCAATGATATCCACTTTCACCCCCTTTATTCAACACTTTACTGGGGATTTTTGCACATTCAATATGTAAGAGAATGATATTAAAAACATCCAGGTGTAAAGAAAGGAGTAAAGCTGTCTTTTTTCCCCAGAAAGCATAAAAGTTTACATAGAAGAATCTATGAAACCCAACGAAAGCTTCTAGAACTAATAAGTGAGCTTAGCCAAGTTGCAGAATACAAGATTAATATGAAAAATTGTCATTCCATATGGTAGCAAAGAACAACCAGAAATTGATATTAAAAAAGCAGTTCAATTTACAAAATAATCAATAAACATGGAATAGTTGGGGATAAAATTTGTGCAAGACTTGTCCACTGAAAGAACACACTGAAGGAAATGAAAGAAAACCTAACAACATGCAGGACTACTTCAGGTTCATGAATGTGAAGACTCAATTAAAAAAAAAAAGACTCACTATTGTTAAGATATCATTTATCTCTAAATTGATTCATAAATTCAGTGCAATCATGATAAAAATTTAAACAGGGTTTTGGGTATTTTTTAAAGAAATGAACAAGCTGTTTCCAAAATTCTTATGGATATTCACAGATATAGCATACCCAAAACAACTTTGAAAAGAACAAAGTTGGAAGACTTGCTCTACTTGATTTCAAGGCTTTGTATAAAACTCTCATAATCAATAAATTTTAAAAATTGGCATCAGTATACTGAAAAAAAAAGACCTAATGAACAGAATAGGAATACAGAGAGAGAACCACACATACGTGGTCAAGTGATTTTTGACAAAGTTTCAAAGGCAATTCAATAGAGAAAGATAGCCTTTTCCACAAATGGTGTTAGAATTTTTAAAAAAAATTCCAATCCTACTTCACATCATATACAAAAAAAAAGTAATACATTTTGGATGGCTGAGAGGATTTTACTGGTATCTAATGAGTAAAATCCTGGGATGCTGCTAAATATCCTACAATACTCGGGGCACCTCCCCCACAGCAAAGAATCTTCTGGTTCAGGATGTCACTAAATGCAGAGGCTGACTAAGCAAACTTACTTCTTGCTGCCCTCGGGTCACCGGCCAAGTCAGCTTTCTTCACCACCTGAGGAAATGAACCCATAATCCCTTCCCAATGCCTTGAGGAAGGGACAATTCCTGGATTCAGACCTGGATGTGGTGGACGGGCGAGACCTGCAGAAAGGACCCTCCTCATATGCGGACAGAGCAGGAAGGACACTGCACTCAAAGACTACAAATTAATCCTGTCCCTTAGACGCGCAAACATTCTGACGTTGAACCCATCCTAAAACACTTTACAAGGTGAGATGGGAGTGAAGATGGAGGAGTCTTCCCTGCCTGGATCAAGACTGAGGGTCGAATCTTCTTTAACATTGTCACCCTGAACTCGCCTTGGTGATTCGTCTTGACTAACCCTCCTGCCTTTCTAGTCCTTTGGTGAAACCGGAGGAAAGGAGGAGCTGAAACAGTAAGAGAAAATTTCCTGTAGGAAACACAGTGGGAATGCAAGGGGCAGTCTTTTTGAGATGCCTGAATTTCTTCCTGTTGACTTTAAGCTCACTCACTTAAAGGTGAGGTGTCAACGCTACATGCCCCCTCACCTCACCCAGCACACCCTGCACTTCCAAGGCTTGGGGACTCTAATATTCCCTCTCTCTATGTCTTCTCAGCTCCCTAGCAAAAGCCAGGAGGTGAGCATATAAACCGTTGTCTGCATATCTGACTGAATTGTGAGATCTCTGTAGATAGGCTGAGTTATTCACCTACTGGTCCCATTCCCAATTTTATGGTATTGACCTAATGTACCAACAATGATTGCAGAGAAACAATGTTACCAGTGGTAGGACTTGAACCTAAGCCACCACAACTGGGGCCTAAATTCAGGCATCTTAGACCACTCAGCCACAGTACCCTAACACCATATTTCTTCTCTACCTTTCTTTGTCATTGGTCCTATTATTTCTTTATGGTTACTCTCTAGATCCTAGACCCGAAGCTTCCATTCCAGGCACAGCACCACAAAAAATTGCCCAGGAGAAATTTCTCTCCATTAGTGACCATCAGGAATTTTAAAGATTTTCATGAAAGTGACTTAAAAAGGAAATTTGGAGAAGCAGATTTGGCCCAATGGATAGGGCAACCACCTATGACATGGTGGAAGTCCAAGTTTCAAACCCAGGGCCTCCTGATCGGTGTGATGAGCTGGCTGAAGCTCAGTGCTGAAGCATACAAGGAGTGCCGGGCCAAGCAGGGGTGTCCCCCACATAGGGGGGCCCATGCACAGGGAGTGCACGCCATAAGAAGAGCCACCCAGGGCAAAAAAAGAGCAGCCTGCCCAGGAATGGTGCTGCACACAGGGAGAGCTGACACAGCAAGATGATGCAACAAAATGAGACACAGATTCCGGGTGTTGTTAGCAAGAATACAAGCGGACACAGAAGAACACATAGAGAATGGACACAGAGCAGACAATGGGGGACAGGGAAGGGGAGAGAAATAAATAAAAAATAAATCTTAAAAAAAAAAAGAAAGAAAGAAAATTTGTGTGATCATTTCAAGCATAAAATATGATTTTTAGAAGCTCAAAGTTTATATTACAGGAATGAAAAGATCATATTTCAAAAATTTTCAAATTTATTATTAACACTGTGTTTTAATTAGTGATTTTATTTTGTGTATTTGATTTTAGTATAACAATTTTATAATGTAAGGAAAATGTACTGTTCTTCCCAAGTGCAAGTTTCTACCTTCTCCAGGTTAGCCTACATGTAATACAAATATTATAATTTTCAATGTATGCCATGACATGAAAACAATTAAAATTTTGCATACGATATTTTTCTAACTCATTAGGTGTGTATCCCAGTGCTAGAAAAATGCCTGACATATAGTTGGCACTAAATAAATATTTATGGAATAAGTGAATAGTGAATAAATGCATAAATCAATGGGAGATTATTTCCTCAAATCCCATAAGTTTCAACATAAAAGTGAAGGGAAAGGGGATGGGAGAAAGAGTGCTAACTCTGAGATCCTTCACAGGATGGACGAAGAAACTCAATGCGGGTTTGAGGGTACAGGTTTAGGACCATGGTTCCCCGCAGTGTAGAAGGAGAATAATAGAGGGTTGGACTTTAGGGGTAGAGCAGTGGTTCTCAAGCTGTAGTTTAGATCATGTAAGAAATGAAAGTTAAAATTACTAACCTAGAGTACAGTAGTACTGTACTGGCATTTATATTTGCCAATGTAGTTCACATTTATCATAGATCTTTATTTCCTCATATGGCTTCAAGTTTCTGTGTAGTGTCCTTTCCATTATTTCTGCGGGGTCCCCTTTGGTATTTCATATAGGGCAGTTTTAGTGGTAAATGATGCCCTCAGCTTTTGTTTTTCTGGAAATGTCTTGATTTCTTCCTCATCTTTGAATGACAGTTTTGACAGGTATAGATATCTTAGTTGATAGATGTTTTTTTCTTTTGGCATTGCTTTCTGGCCTTAATGGTTTCTTTTTTTAAAAAAATAAATTTTATTGAAACATTAATAAAGCATACAATTCATCCAAAATGTACAATCAGAGGAGCTGATATAGCTCAATGGTTTGAATGCCTGCTTCCCATGTATAAGCTCCTGTGTTCAAACCCTGGTACTGCCTTACCCCAAAAGCAAAAAAACCCAGCTAACTGTTTTCCAAGTTAGACACTTAAACAACGTGCACAATCATTGATACTTGGCAAAATCACATAGTTATACATTCATCAATTCAATCATTATTAGAGCATATTCTCTTTTTTGTATTTTTAGACACCCCAGTTTATTTTGATGTATATCCAAATGAATGAGATTACATGTTGGAGTTGTAGACCCAAAGGGTTTTGGGAACGAAAGAGAGAGAAAAGGGGGAAGGAAACAAAGAACAAGAACGAGCGAGAGAGCTGGGCTCAGGGGGTCTGCGAGTAATAACTCCTCAGACAACTTTATTGTTTACAAGGGGCTCTCTATATACCCCAGTCTACATGACAACAAGCAGCAACACATAGCCTACATGACAACAAGCAGCAACATGCAGTTAACGATCAGCATTACCCATAGTCTAAAGAATTTTTAAAAATCTTATCTCAAGGTACAAAGTCTAAGTGTTCTATTCACTGCAAAAGGTTTGTGCTCATCTTTTCTTTCAGCCTTAAACAGCTTCATCCTGTTTGCCGGGAGCTCTTAATTACTGCATTCCTTAGGTTGCAAGCTAGCCATGGAGACAGCACGTCTCTCCTTGTGAGGCCACTGTGCCTCAGTTTCCAACAATTAGTTATCTCAAAGTACACAGAAATTGCTTAGCTATTCCCATAAATGGAACACTAATAAAATACCTAACATAATTTAAGGATTTCAACATAATAAACTATTTTTTTCCATCTAAGTCAATATATATTTGACTTTGGGTTATATGTGTATATTAAAACAAATCCTTTTGTCAAAGTGAACAAAAGATAAAATAGCATTCAGTATCCTTTCTGGATATAATTAAAATTTCAGAGGCAAAGTGGTCTAAATGGGAGCAAAGGGGGGCTTTCTTATGACATAGACTAAACACAAAAATTAAAAATAATCAAAAATGCCAAAGGTTAATTCCATAAATCACTCTCTCCTATCTTTTTAACATATAAATGTGCAGTGTAGGTGTGTGTGAATTAGAATACTTCCAATCAAGATTGTGAACTCCTCTGACTAGGGCAATGTAATTCAATAAAATACCCTGGGTTAAAGAGAAGTAGTATAGTTGAATAGAGGACATCTGTCCATCAAGTTATTCATATCAATTTACTGAAGAAGTAGAGTATTTAAGTTTTTCAGTGGGCTCAGATATTGTCTTAGGACTTTTAGTGATGCTTTATTCCATTATTTGTTAAGCTCATAACTCAGCATATTAGAGTGCTAGCTGTCACTGGATTAGTACCTTAAGGCTAAACACCAGAAAGAAATTATTGGGTTACAAGACACACAAGACATTATATTTTGTGGTTCCACTCCCTGCTTTTTCCATCATTTTTCTAATCGGCACAAGATAAGAGGTCCAATGGGTTTAAAAACATTTAATGCAACCCATACTGTCAATGAAAGATTTTTAATTCTTCTGCCAAACACAACACTGATTTCCAAAACAATTATTTAAGATGAGAAATTTTAAGTCAATTAAAAAAAAAAACTAGTGTGGCCTTGAGCTGTGAAGCGTTAAGACACTGATTGAAAAATGTTAGAACATCACTGAAAGAAGTTAATCGTTTCAGCTTTCATCAATGAATAGCTGCAGCTTTACTGTGACTTCTCCAAAAATGCTTTGCAAGATCTAATACACTGCTGGTATAGAGTCTCAAAGTTGGAGTCATTCCCATAAAAGGGATCTTCAATAGTAAGTTGTTTTTGTGGATCATAGCGTCCAAGTAGATCAATTTGAACTTGCCAGTTTTTAACTTGATTATCTTTATTGATTGTTTTCATCCATGCATAGTATATAATTAAATCGGGCAGAGTCTTCTGTGATTACCTGCTGGGAAACATGACTCAGCAATACCATGCTTCTTCATGCAATTTTGCCCGCAATAACCATGAGGGTTTCCTATCTTATACATGGATGTGGCAACACTGCTGAACTTCCAATTTTCTGAAATGTTTTGATCACATACAAGTTTTCTCTGAACTTCATCTGCAATGGGTGATCAATAAATGTTACCCAGACATACAAAAAGTAGTGACTTGGAAGCCTGCTCTGCATCTTAGACTCAAAGAGTGACACAAGAGTGCTAGAGCATTTTCATTGTTCCAATTAAAAAAAAAAAAAAGAGACAAACATAGACCCAGAGAGGCACATTTGGCTCACCTGATACAGGCATCCCTACTGAGGTGAGGAGCCCCCGCTTCTCTAGTCAGGGGGCTCAGGGTGGGGAGGCGCAGGCGTGAGAGGACGCACAGTGACTCGAAGGACAACTGCGGAGATGAGGCGGATGGCGCAGGTCTACTTTACTGAGGAAGTACAAGCAGTTTTATAGAGTATGAAGAGAGGGGATTGGTGGAGGGTGATTGGGTTCTGATAGGCTAGATTAGCTGATGTTACCTTATAAGGGCATAGAAGCAGAGCTTGTCTACTAGGCTGGTCAGTAGTTACTAGGGAGAGCTTAAATTTGAGAGGGCTGAGCTGGATAGCTCACTGATAGGTGGAAGAGAGCAGGCGTGTCTTTACGAGGTAGGAGGCCCTGAGATTGGCCCAAACGGAGGTGGTGCGAGGGGGCTTGCGTGAGTTTCCCCTGCGGGGAGGCGTAGGTGCATACCTCGTCCCCAGGGGCCAACCAAGGGAGGAATATTTCGTGCCTCAGACCTCGGAGGCGGCCAGTTCTGAGAGCCAAACTTTTGCATGCTTGCCCTCACCCTACCACATGGGAGATCCAGAATTAAACCCAGGGCCTACTGAGCGATGTGATGAGCTGGCCCATGAGCAATACGGATGCCCACAATTAGTGCGGTGCCATGCTCCTTAACATAGGGGAGACCCACACGACAGGAAAGCAACCATAAGGAGAGAGGACACACCCCAAAAAAAATGCGTAGTATTCCCAGCAATGGTCAAACACACAGAGCTGAAGCAACAAAAAAGTTTCCCATTAAACCTGACAGGAAACCAAGCTGACACAAAAGAAAACACAGCAAATAGACAGAGAGAAAACAACTGGGCAGGGGAGGGCTGAGAAATCCAGGCCAAATAAAGGAAAGGAAACAAAACCAAGGGGAGCGTGGAGAGTGGTTGTGGGCGAGCGGCAGGAGGGAGCGGGTGGGGTTTGCGAGGGGCAGGTGGGTTTCCGCAGGCGTCACTGGCCTCCTCCGCAAGGAAGGGAGAGGGAGCGAAGGGCTGTGTGCCCCTGGTGGCGGGGCTGGCGGCTTGGGCCTGTCCCAGGCAGCAGAGGGCCCTGGGCTCCGGCCTGGGCTCGGGGTCGGGGGGGTGGTCCCAGGCAGCCAGGAGCGGTTGGTGCGCGGCGGGGTGGGGCGGGGGGGGGGGGGGTCGACGGCAGAGGGGCGTGGGTGCGGTGCGGGCCACAGGGTGGCCGCCGGTGGCGGGCAGGGTTGTTTGTTCAAAAGACTCAGGCACTTCCTTCGAGCCGGAATCGAACCAGCGACCTAAGGATGTCCGAACTTGCGCAGTCTACAGTCCTCCGCTCTACCAGCTGAGCTATCGAAGGGTGCGAGGTGCCCGAGCTGGAGAGTCTTCTTTGGCCCAAAGGACGCGGGCCTCGGCACCCGCCCTGGCTGGCTTGGCAGCCAGCTGGCCGAGTCGCCGCCCGCGCCTCGGCCCCGCCCCGCCCCGCCCCCACTCCCACCACACCACGCCACCACACCCGCGCGCCCCGCTCCTTTCTCCCCGGCCTCGCCGGCCGCCCCAGCTGGCTGGCTCGCCGAGCCTGGCCGCCGCCGCCGCCGCCAACTCTCTGGGCCGCGGTGCTGCCGGGGCCCGGGTCCGGTGGGGCGGGCTGGGCGGTCGCCTCGGCGCCCCTGCGCACGTGCCTGCGGGCTTCGAGGGCCACGCCCACCTCCGCAGCCCCTGGAGGCCCGCGCTCAGGCTAGAGGCGGCCAAAGCCGGCAGCACCCGCGCCGCAGGGCCGTGCAGGCCTTGCAGCACGCACTTTCGGGAGCTGTGCGCCCGCCGTGGCGGGGAGCTTGGGTCGGGGGAGCTCCGGTCGGGGGAGCCAGAACTGGGCTGGCCTAGCAGGGCGCGGCGCCTGGGAAGCCCTTGCGGGCAGCGGAGACACCCAGAGGGCCGCCGCCTCTCGGAGCCGCGGAGCCCGCGAGCCCCCGGAGCCGCGCTGCCCTGTAAGGCCTGGCCGGGCCCCGCCTTCCTACCCGCCCCGGCTCAGGCTCGGGCTTTCGGCACACACAAGCTTGTCCCAGCAAGGGCGGGGTCACGGAGCTCAGGGTCCAGAGGGAGCTCATGCCCCCCAGCCCCCACAGCCCCCCGCCCCCGCCCCCGCGTCCCGCTTGCCCAGTTCCTCGTGGCCCGGGAGCTCGCGTGCGTTGTGCGCGCCCGTCGCTGTCTTCCTCTGGAAGCGCTTCCTCCCGCTGCTGGCCAGAGGCAGCCGACTGCCCCGGGGCCCATTGGCGTGGGGTTCAACGCAGAGGTGCCCGACGGGCGCGGGGACGGGGTGGGGCGGGTGGGGGGAGGCATCGAGAAGGCACGTGCCTCTTTCGGACTCCTCGCCCTGGACCCCTGACTGGGGGCCAAGTTTCACATCCCTTCTGACTTGGGGGACGGCCGGGCAGCTCTGGGCCGCTCTCCGCCTACCAAACGCCTCCAGGGGCGCGGTCTTCTTGGTCTGAGACTGCGGCCCAAAGACACCGCGCTGCCCACTGCTGGGGGCCACCCCGCACCGCGGCCGGTCTCGCTCGCACCCCTCGCCCCCGCGGTCCCTCACGCCCCAGCCACCGGGGGCCGAGCCTGGCCACCGGGCTGCGTTCTGCCGCTCCCGGCTAGCCCCCTGGCCCAAGTCCGCCAGGGCCCCCGAGCACCAAAGCCCTCTGGCGAGGTGGCCACCGGCTCCGGGGCAACGGCCAGGCCAGCCCAGGCTACCCTCTGTGTCCCGGCGCGCTGCTATCCTTAGACACGCACCTGGCAGGCGGCAGCGCCTGTGGCTGCCGAGCGTCCCACCCGGGCCGCCACCCCTCTCTGCGCCCGCCAAGGTTTTCTTCCTGCTCCACCGCAGACTCGGGAGGCTGCGGCTCAGCCCACCTGCTCAGGAGGGCGCTGGAGAGCAAGCCGTAGGAGGGGAGGCCGAGGTACGCCACCCACGACTCAGGCAGCTTGCCACGGGCCGCGGAACGCGTGGGAAGCGCCCTCGCCGGTGTGGGTGATCGGCAAAGGGGTGCGCCTCAGAGGGCCCCAGGCCCACCCCGGGACCAGCCTCCGCCGCCCCCACGGCCTCGCCAAGATCTTCTCCATCTGTCCGAGGAGTTCCTCCAGTCGTCTTCACTCGAGGGCCACGCCTGAGAGAAAACGTCCTCCCACGGGCCTTCTTTCCTGAGCCCCGAGCCCGCGGGGCAGGTGCCCAAGCCACGGCCGGCGCACCCCAATCCCCAGCGCCCCTCTCCAGGCCTCCTCCTGCTCCCGACTCCTTGACTCCTTGAGCCTGCCCCTGGGGCGCCCTGCAGCGCCGACGCGCTCCAGCCTGGCCGGGAGAGTTGAGAGCCCATGGAGTCGGCCTGTCAAAGGGCCTTCCAGAGAGGAGAACGGGCGGCGCGGTGCTTCCCGCGCGCCGGCGCGCCGGCCGCCTCCACCGCGCTCTCCTCTCAGGCCCTCCCGGTGGCGTCTTCCCAGGCGCAGCCTCCAGGGCCTCTGAGCGAGCAGCGCCCTCCTCGCCTTGACCCCGAATCCTTCTTGCTGTGGTGGCCGCAAGGCGCAGTGGCGTCAGCCCCGACGCGAGAGAGCGCTGAGGATTCCCTGCTGGCCAGGCAGGGCCCGAAGCTCGGGGTCGGCCAGAGGCAGACAGGGCACACCCGCCAACGGGAGCCTGCGGGACACCACCGCGGCCGGCCTGCTCGCACTGACAGGGCCCTGGCGAGGCTACACGGAAAACAGTCCCCTGGGGCTCGTGGGCTTCCCGCGAGTCCTGGGGCCGATCCTCCGTCCGCTGCCAGGCATCCCTCCTGCCAAGGGCGAGCCAGGCCTGAGACTCCTCAGGGTGCCAGGGCGGTCGCACCAGCCACGAAGTGAGCGAGAAGGGAGCGAGCGCTGTCCCTTTCCTTGGGCCAAAGGGAACGCGGGGAAGACCTTGAGGTGGGGGCAGCGGAGGGGTGGCGGCAGGGAGCTAGAGAAGAGACACAGAGAGGGAGAGGAGAAAAGGGGAGGGGTGGAGAGGGGAGGGGAGGGGAAAGGAGGACAGGAGCCTGGGGAGGCGGGGGGGGGGGGGGGGCGGGGGGCGGGGCGGGGGAAGTGGAGAGAAGAAGGGGAGGGGAGGGGAGAGGTGGGGAGGGCAGGGAGGGCGGGGGAGGCAGGTTCGGAACGGGAGAGGAGGCAGGGGACAGGAGGGCAGGGGCCGGCCGGGAGGTGTGGGCAGGGAGGGCAAGGGAGGGCGATGGGTGGGTGAGGGCCCGGCAAGGGGAGGGAAGGCAGAGCGTCGGCAGGGAAGGGAGGCAGACGGGAGGGAAAGGAAGGGAGCGGAGTGGAAGGGAAGGGAAGGCAAGGCACAGGGCACGATGGCAAGGGACAGGAAAGGAGAGGAGCGGACGGGAACGGGCAGGTGGGGAGGAGAAGCAAAGGGTCGGGCCGGGAAGGGCAGGGACACGAGGGGCTCGTGGGAGGGCAGGCGTGGAGACAGGGAGCCAAAGAGCCTGGGCCACCACGGGGCTAGGGCACACAGAGAGCTAGAGAAAGCCAGTGAACGGTCGAGTGTCCTGAAGAACGGCATGGAGCTGAGTGGGCAGGGCGAGGCTGACCCTTTGGGCGAGTGTCCCGGACAGCAGCAGCGCCGGCAGCCGACTTGGCCCCGGGGAGGACAGCGCTCTGTCGGAGGCGGCGGGCCTCCCGGGCAGAAGCGGGATTCCAAGCGGAGCGCGGACTGACGAGAAACCAAGCGGACCCAGGAGAACACACAGCGAGTGGACAGGGAGAGCAGACAGCCGGGCGGGGGAGGGCGGGGGAGGGCGGGGGAGGGCGGAGAAATCCAGGCCAAATAAAGGAAAGGAAACAAAACCAAGGGGAGCGTGGAGAGTGGTTGTGGGCGAGCGGCAGGAGGGAGCGGGTGGGGTTTGCGAGGGGCAGGTGGGTTTCCGCAGGCGTCACTGGCCTCCTCCGCAAGGAAGGGAGAGGGAGCGAAGGGCTGTGTGCCCCTGGTGGCGGGGCTGGCGGCTTGGGCCTGTCCCAGGCAGCAGAGGGCCCTGGGCTCCGGCCTGGGCTCGGGGTCGGGGGGGTGGTCCCAGGCAGCCAGGAGCGGTTGGTGCGCGGCGGGGTGGGGCGGGGGGGGGGGGGGCGACGGCAGAGGGGCGTGGGTGCGGTGCGGGCCGCAGGGTGGCCGCCGGTGGCGGGCAGGGTTGTTTGTTCAAAAGACTCAGGCACTTCCTTCGAGCCGGAATCGAACCAGCGACCTAAGGATGTCCGAACTTGCGCAGTCTACAGTCCTCCGCTCTACCAGCTGAGCTATCGAAGGGTGCGAGGTGCCCGAGCTGGAGAGTCTTCTTTGGCCCAAAGGACGCGGGCCTCGGCACCCGCCCTGGCTGGCTTGGCAGCCAGCTGGCCGAGTCGCCGCCCGCGCCTCGGCCCCGCCCCGCCCCTCCCCCACTCCCACCACACCACGCCACCACACCCGCGCGCCCCGCTCCTTTCTCCCCGGCCTCGCCGGCCGCCCCAGCTGGCTGGCTCGCCGAGCCTGGCCGCCGCCGCCGCCGCCAACTCTCTGGGCCGCGGTGCTGCCGGGGCCCGGGTCCGGTGGGGCGGGCTGGGCGGTCGCCTCGGCGCCCCTGCGCACGTGCCTGCGGGCTTCGAGGGCCACGCCCACCTCCGCAGCCCCTGGAGGCCCGCGCTCAGGCTAGAGGCGGCCAAAGCCGGCAGCACCCGCGCCGCAGGGCCGTGCAGGCCTTGCAGCACGCACTTTCGGGAGCTGTGCGCCCGCCGTGGCGGGGAGCTTGGGTCGGGGGAGCTCCGGTCGGGGGAGCCAGAACTGGGCTGGCCTAGCAGGGCGCGGCGCCTGGGAAGCCCTTGCGGGCAGCGGAGACACCCAGAGGGCCGCCGCCTCTCGGAGCCGCGGAGCCCGCGAGCCCCCGGAGCCGCGCTGCCCTGTAAGGCCTGGCCGGGCCCCGCCTTCCTACCCGCCCCGGCTCAGGCTCGGGCTTTCGGCACACACAAGCTTGTCCCAGCAAGGGCGGGGTCACGGAGCTCAGGGTCCAGAGGGAGCTCATGCCCCCCAGCCCCCACAGCCCCCCGCCCCCGCCCCCGCGTCCCGCTTGCCCAGTTCCTCGTGGCCCGGGAGCTCGCGTGCGTTGTGCGCGCCCGTCGCTGTCTTCCTCTGGAAGCGCTTCCTCCCGCTGCTGGCCAGAGGCAGCCGACTGCCCCGGGGCCCATTGGCGTGGGGTTCAACGCAGAGGTGCCCGACGGGCGCGGGGACGGGGTGGGGCGGGTGGGGGGAGGCATCGAGAAGGCACGTGCCTCTTTCGGACTCCTCGCCCTGGACCCCTGACTGGGGGCCAAGTTTCACATCCCTTCTGACTTGGGGGACGGCCGGGCAGCTCTGGGCCGCTCTCCGCCTACCAAACGCCTCCAGGGGCGCGGTCTTCTTGGTCTGAGACTGCGGCCCAAAGACACCGCGCTGCCCACTGCTGGGGGCCACCCCGCACCGCGGCCGGTCTCGCTCGCACCCCTCGCCCCCGCGGTCCCTCACGCCCCAGCCACCGGGGGCCGAGCCTGGCCACCGGGCTGCGTTCTGCCGCTCCCGGCTAGCCCCCTGGCCCAAGTCCGCCAGGGCCCCCGAGCACCAAAGCCCTCTGGCGAGGTGGCCACCGGCTCCGGGGCAACGGCCAGGCCAGCCCAGGCTACCCTCTGTGTCCCGGCGCGCTGCTATCCTTAGACACGCACCTGGCAGGCGGCAGCGCCTGTGGCTGCCGAGCGTCCCACCCGGGCCGCCACCCCTCTCTGCGCCCGCCAAGGTTTTCTTCCTGCTCCACCGCAGACTCGGGAGGCTGCGGCTCAGCCCACCTGCTCAGGAGGGCGCTGGAGAGCAAGCCGTAGGAGGGGAGGCCGAGGTACGCCACCCACGACTCAGGCAGCTTGCCACGGGCCGCGGAACGCGTGGGAAGCGCCCTCGCCGGTGTGGGTGATCGGCAAAGGGGTGCGCCTCAGAGGGCCCCAGGCCCACCCCGGGACCAGCCTCCGCCGCCCCCACGGCCTCGCCAAGATCTTCTCCATCTGTCCGAGGAGTTCCTCCAGTCGTCTTCACTCGAGGGCCACGCCTGAGAGAAAACGTCCTCCCACGGGCCTTCTTTCCTGAGCCCCGAGCCCGCGGGGCAGGTGCCCAAGCCACGGCCGGCGCACCCCAATCCCCAGCGCCCCTCTCCAGGCCTCCTCCTGCTCCCGACTCCTTGACTCCTTGAGCCTGCCCCTGGGGCGCCCTGCAGCGCCGACGCGCTCCAGCCTGGCCGGGAGAGTTGAGAGCCCATGGAGTCGGCCTGTCAAAGGGCCTTCCAGAGAGGAGAACGGGCGGCGCGGTGCTTCCCGCGCGCCGGCGCGCCGGCCGCCTCCACCGCGCTCTCCTCTCAGGCCCTCCCGGTGGCGTCTTCCCAGGCGCAGCCTCCAGGGCCTCTGAGCGAGCAGCGCCCTCCTCGCCTTGACCCCGAATCCTTCTTGCTGTGGTGGCCGCAAGGCGCAGTGGCGTCAGCCCCGACGCGAGAGAGCGCTGAGGATTCCCTGCTGGCCAGGCAGGGCCCGAAGCTCGGGGTCGGCCAGAGGCAGACAGGGCACACCCGCCAACGGGAGCCTGCGGGACACCACCGCGGCCGGCCTGCTCGCACTGACAGGGCCCTGGCGAGGCTACACGGAAAACAGTCCCCTGGGGCTCGTGGGCTTCCCGCGAGTCCTGGGGCCGATCCTCCGTCCGCTGCCAGGCATCCCTCCTGCCAAGGGCGAGCCAGGCCTGAGACTCCTCAGGGTGCCAGGGCGGTCGCACCAGCCACGAAGTGAGCGAGAAGGGAGCGAGCGCTGTCCCTTTCCTTGGGCCAAAGGGAACGCGGGGAAGACCTTGAGGTGGGGGCAGCGGAGGGGTGGCGGCAGGGAGCTAGAGAAGAGACACAGAGAGGGAGAGGAGAAAAGGGGAGGGGTGGAGAGGGGAGGGGAGGGGAAAGGAGGACAGGAGCCTGGGGAGGCGGGGGGGGGGGGGGGCGGGGGGCGGGGCGGGGGAAGTGGAGAGAAGAAGGGGAGGGGAGGGGAGAGGTGGGGAGGGCAGGGAGGGCGGGGGAGGCAGGTTCGGAACGGGAGAGGAGGCAGGGGACAGGAGGGCAGGGGCCGGCCGGGAGGTGTGGGCAGGGAGGGCAAGGGAGGGCGATGGGTGGGTGAGGGCCCGGCAAGGGGAGGGAAGGCAGAGCGTCGGCAGGGAAGGGAGGCAGACGGGAGGGAAAGGAAGGGAGCGGAGTGGAAGGGAAGGGAAGGCAAGGCACAGGGCACGATGGCAAGGACAGGAAAGGAGAGGAGCGGACGGGAACGGGCAGGTGGGGAGGAGAAGCAAAGGGTCGGGCCGGGAAGGGCAGGGACACGAGGGGCTCGTGGGAGGGCAGGCGTGGAGACAGGGAGCCAAAGAGCCTGGGCCACCACGGGGCTAGGGCACACAGAGAGCTAGAGAAAGCCAGTGAACGGTCGAGTGTCCTGAAGAACGGCATGGAGCTGAGTGGGCAGGGCGAGGCTGACCCTTTGGGCGAGTGTCCCGGACAGCAGCAGCGCCGGCAGCCGACTTGGCCCCGGGGAGGACAGCGCTCTGTCGGAGGCGGCGGGCCTCCCGGGCAGAAGCGGGATTCCAAGCGGAGCGCGGACTGACGAGAAACCAAGCGGACCCAGGAGAACACACAGCGAGTGGACAGGGAGAGCAGACAGCCGGGCGGGGGAGGGCGGGGGAGGGCGGGGGAGGGCGGAGAAATCCAGGCCAAATAAAGGAAAGGAAACAAAACCAAGGGGAGCGTGGAGAGTGGTTGTGGGCGAGCGGCAGGAGGGAGCGGGTGGGGTTTGCGAGGGGCAGGTGGGTTTCCGCAGGCGTCACTGGCCTCCTCCGCAAGGAAGGGAGAGGGAGCGAAGGGCTGTGTGCCCCTGGTGGCGGGGCTGGCGGCTTGGGCCTGTCCCAGGCAGCAGAGGGCCCTGGGCTCCGGCCTGGGCTCGGGGTCGGGGGGGTGGTCCCAGGCAGCCAGGAGCGGTTGGTGCGCGGCGGGGTGGGGCGGGGGGGGGGGGGGTCGACGGCAGAGGGGCGTGGGTGCGGTGCGGGCCACAGGGTGGCCGCCGGTGGCGGGCAGGGTTGTTTGTTCAAAAGACTCAGGCACTTCCTTCGAGCCGGAATCGAACCAGCGACCTAAGGATGTCCCGAACTTGCGCAGTCTACAGTCCTCCGCTCTACCAGCTGAGCTATCGAAGGGTGCGAGGTGCCCGAGCTGGAGAGTCTTCTTTGGCCCAAAGGACGCGGGCCTCGGCACCCGCCCTGGCTGGCTTGGCAGCCAGCTGGCCGAGTCGCCGCCCGCGCCTCGGCCCCGCCCCGCCCCGCCCCCACTCCCACCACACCACGCCACCACACCCGCGCGCCCCGCTCCTTTCTCCCCGGCCTCGCCGGCCGCCCCAGCTGGCTGGCTCGCCGAGCCTGGCCGCCGCCGCCGCCGCCAACTCTCTGGGCCGCGGTGCTGCCGGGGCCCGGGTCCGGTGGGGCGGGCTGGGCGGTCGCCTCGGCGCCCCTGCGCACGTGCCTGCGGGCTTCGAGGGCCACGCCCACCTCCGCAGCCCCTGGAGGCCCGCGCTCAGGCTAGAGGCGGCCAAAGCCGGCAGCACCCGCGCCGCAGGGCCGTGCAGGCCTTGCAGCACGCACTTTCGGGAGCTGTGCGCCCGCCGTGGCGGGGAGCTTGGGTCGGGGGAGCTCCGGTCGGGGGAGCCAGAACTGGGCTGGCCTAGCAGGGCGCGGCGCCTGGGAAGCCCTTGCGGGCAGCGGAGACACCCAGAGGGCCGCCGCCTCTCGGAGCCGCGGAGCCCGCGAGCCCCCGGAGCCGCGCTGCCCTGTAAGGCCTGGCCGGGCCCCGCCTTCCTACCCGCCCCGGCTCAGGCTCGGGCTTTCGGCACACACAAGCTTGTCCCAGCAAGGGCGGGGTCACGGAGCTCAGGGTCCAGAGGGAGCTCATGCCCCCAGCCCCCACAGCCCCCCCGCCCCCGCCCCCGCGTCCCGCTTGCCAGTTCCTCGTGGCCCGGGAGCTCGCGTGCGTTGTGCGCGCCCGTCGCTGTCTTCCTCTGGAAGCGCTTCCTCCCGCTGCTGGCCAGAGGCAGCCGACTGCCCCGGGGCCCATTGGCGTGGGGTTCAACGCAGAGGTGCCCGACGGGCGCGGGGACGGGGTGGGGCGGGTGGGGGAGGCATCGAGAAGGCACGTGCCTCTTTCGGACTCCTCGCCCTGGACCCCTGACTGGGGGCCAAGTTTCACATCCCTTCTGACTTGGGGGACGGCCGGGCAGCTCTGGGCCGCTCTCCGCCTACCAAACGCCTCCAGGGGCGCGGTCTTCTTGGTCTGAGACTGCGGCCCAAAGACACCGCGCTGCCCACTGCTGGGGGCCACCCCGCACCGCGGCCGGTCTCGCTCGCACCCCTCGCCCCCGCGGTCCCTCACGCCCCAGCCACCGGGGGCCGAGCCTGGCCACCGGGCTGCGTTCTGCCGCTCCCGGCTAGCCCCCTGGCCCAAGTCCGCCAGGGCCCCCGAGCACCAAAGCCCTCTGGCGAGGTGGCCACCGGCTCCGGGGCAACGGCCAGGCCAGCCCAGGCTACCCTCTGTGTCCCGGCGCGCTGCTATCCTTAGACACGCACCTGGCAGGCGGCAGCGCCTGTGGCTGCCGAGCGTCCCACCCGGGCCGCCACCCCTCTCTGCGCCCGCCAAGGTTTTCTTCCTGCTCCACCGCAGACTCGGGAGGCTGCGGCTCAGCCCACCTGCTCAGGAGGGCGCTGGAGAGCAAGCCGTAGGAGGGGAGGCCGAGGTACGCCACCCACGACTCAGGCAGCTTGCCACGGGCCGCGGAACGCGTGGGAAGCGCCCTCGCCGGTGTGGGTGATCGGCAAAGGGGTGCGCCTCAGAGGGCCCCAGGCCCACCCCGGGACCAGCCTCCGCCGCCCCCACGGCCTCGCCAAGATCTTCTCCATCTGTCCGAGGAGTTCCTCCAGTCGTCTTCACTCGAGGGCCACGCCTGACGAGAAAACGTCCTCCCACGGGCCTTCTTTCCTGAGCCCCGAGCCCGCGGGGCAGGTGCCCAAGCCACGGCCGGCGCACCCCAATCCCCAGCGCCCCTCTCCAGGCCTCCTCCTGCTCCCGACTCCTTGACTCCTTGAGCCTGCCCCTGGGGCGCCCTGCAGCGCCGACGCGCTCCAGCCTGGCCGGGAGAGTTGAGAGCCCATGGAGTCGGCCTGTCAAAGGGCCTTCCAGAGAGGAGAACGGGCGGCGCGGTGCTTCCCGCGCGCCGGCGCGCCGGCCGCCTCCACCGCGCTCTCCTCTCAGGCCCTCCCGGTGGCGTCTTCCCAGGCGCAGCCTCCAGGGCCTCTGAGCGAGCAGCGCCCTCCTCGCCTTGACCCCGAATCCTTCTTGCTGTGGTGGCCGCAAGGCGCAGTGGCGTCAGCCCCGACGCGAGAGAGCGCTGAGGATTCCCTGCTGGCCAGGCAGGGCCCGAAGCTCGGGGTCGGCCAGAGGCAGACAGGGCACACCCGCCAACGGGAGCCTGCGGGACACCACCGCGGCCGGCCTGCTCGCACTGACAGGGCCCTGGCGAGGCTACACGGAAAACAGTCCCCTGGGGCTCGTGGGCTTCCCGCGAGTCCTGGGGCCGATCCTCCGTCCGCTGCCAGGCATCCCTCCTGCCAAGGGCGAGCCAGGCCTGAGACTCCTCAGGGTGCCAGGGCGGTCGCACCAGCCACGAAGTGAGCGAGAAGGGAGCGAGCGCTGTCCCTTTCCTTGGGCCAAAGGGAACGCGGGGAAGACCTTGAGGTGGGGGCAGCGGAGGGGTGGCGGCAGGGAGCTAGAGAAGAGACACAGAGAGGGAGAGGAGAAAAGGGGAGGGGTGGAGAGGGGAGGGGAGGGGAAAGGAGGACAGGAGCCTGGGGAGGCGGGGGGGGGGGGGGGGGGGCGGGGGCGGGGCGGGGGAAGTGGAGAGAAGAAGGGGAGGGGAGGGGAGAGGTGGGGAGGGCAGGGAGGGCGGGGGAGGCAGGTTCGGAACGGGAGAGGAGGCAGGGGACAGGAGGGCAGGGGCCGGCCGGGAGGTGTGGGCAGGGAGGGCAAGGGAGGGCGATGGGTGGGTGAGGGCCCGGCAAGGGGAGGGAAGGCAGAGCGTCGGCAGGGAAGGGAGGCAGACGGGAGGGAAAGGAAGGGAGCGGAGTGGAAGGGAAGGGAAGGCAAGGCACAGGGCACGATGGCAAGGGACAGGAAAGGAGAGGAGCGGACGGGAACGGGCAGGTGGGGAGGAGAAGCAAAGGGTCGGGCCGGGAAGGGCAGGGACACGAGGGGCTCGTGGGAGGGCAGGCGTGGAGACAGGGAGCCAAAGAGCCTGGGCCACCACGGGGCTAGGGCACACAGAGAGCTAGAGAAAGCCAGTGAACGGTCGAGTGTCCTGAAGAACGGCATGGAGCTGAGTGGGCAGGGCGAGGCTGACCCTTTGGGCGAGTGTCCCGGACAGCAGCAGCGCCGGCAGCCGACTTGGCCCCGGGGAGGACAGCGCTCTGTCGGAGGCGGCGGGCCTCCCGGGCAGAAGCGGGATTCCAAGCGGAGCGCGGACTGACGAGAAACCAAGCGGACCCAGGAGAACACACAGCGAGTGGACAGGGAGAGCAGACAGCCGGGCGGGGGAGGGCGGGGGAGGGCGGGGGAGGGCGGAGAAATCCAGGCCAAATAAAGGAAAGGAAACAAAACCAAGGGGAGCGTGGAGAGTGGTTGTGGGCGAGCGGCAGGAGGGAGCGGGTGGGGTTTGCGAGGGGCAGGTGGGTTTCCGCAGGCGTCACTGGCCTCCTCCGCAAGGAAGGGAGAGGGAGCGAAGGGCTGTGTGCCCCTGGTGGCGGGGCTGGCGGCTTGGGCCTGTCCCAGGCAGCAGAGGGCCCTGGGCTCCGGCCTGGGCTCGGGGTCGGGGGGGTGGTCCCAGGCAGCCAGGAGCGGTTGGTGCGCGGCGGGGTGGGGGCGGGGGGGGGGGGGGCGACGGCAGAGGGGCGTGGGTGCGGTGCGGGCCGCAGGGTGGCCGCCGGTGGCGGGCAGGGTTGTTTGTTCAAAAGACTCAGGCACTTCCTTCGAGCCGGAATCGAACCAGCGACCTAAGGATGTCCGAACTTGCGCAGTCTACAGTCCTCCGCTCTACCAGCTGAGCTATCGAAGGGTGCGAGGTGCCCGAGCTGGAGAGTCTTCTTTGGCCCAAAGGACGCGGGCCTCGGCACCCGCCCTGGCTGGCTTGGCAGCCAGCTGGCCGAGTCGCCGCCCGCGCCTCGGCCCCGCCCCGCCCCTCCCCCACTCCCACCACACCACGCCACCACACCCGCGCGCCCCGCTCCTTTCTCCCCGGCCTCGCCGGCCGCCCCAGCTGGCTGGCTCGCCGAGCCTGGCCGCCGCCGCCGCCGCCAACTCTCTGGGCCGCGGTGCTGCCGGGGCCCGGGTCCGGTGGGGCGGGCTGGGCGGTCGCCTCGGCGCCCCTGCGCACGTGCCTGCGGGCTTCGAGGGCCACGCCCACCTCCGCAGCCCCTGGAGGCCCGCGCTCAGGCTAGAGGCGGCCAAAGCCGGCAGCACCCGCGCCGCAGGGCCGTGCAGGCCTTGCAGCACGCACTTTCGGGAGCTGTGCGCCCGCCGTGGCGGGGAGCTTGGGTCGGGGGAGCTCCGGTCGGGGGAGCCAGAACTGGGCTGGCCTAGCAGGGCGCGGCGCCTGGGAAGCCCTTGCGGGCAGCGGAGACACCCAGAGGGCCGCCGCCTCTCGGAGCCGCGGAGCCCGCGAGCCCCCGGAGCCGCGCTGCCCTGTAAGGCCCTGGCCGGGCCCCGCCTTCCTACCCGCCCGGCTCAGGCTCGGGCTTTCGGCACACACAAGCTTGTCCCAGCAAGGGCGGGGTCACGGAGCTCAGGGTCCAGAGGGAGCTCATGCCCCCCAGCCCCCACAGCCCCCCGCCCCCGCCCCCGCGTCCCGCTTGCCCAGTTCCTCGTGGCCCGGGAGCTCGCGTGCGTTGTGCGCGCCCGTCGCTGTCTTCCTCTGGAAGCGCTTCCTCCCGCTGCTGGCCAGAGGCAGCCGACTGCCCCGGGGCCCATTGGCGTGGGGTTCAACGCAGAGGTGCCCGACGGGCGCGGGGACGGGGTGGGGCGGGTGGGGGGAGGCATCGAGAAGGCACGTGCCTCTTTCGGACTCCTCGCCCTGGACCCCTGACTGGGGGCCAAGTTTCACATCCCTTCTGACTTGGGGGACGGCCGGGCAGCTCTGGGCCGCTCTCCGCCTACCAAACGCCTCCAGGGGCGCGGTCTTCTTGGTCTGAGACTGCGGCCCAAAGACACCGCGCTGCCCACTGCTGGGGGCCACCCCGCACCGCGGCCGGTCTCGCTCGCACCCCTCGCCCCCGCGGTCCCTCACGCCCCAGCCACCGGGGGCCGAGCCTGGCCACCGGGCTGCGTTCTGCCGCTCCCGGCTAGCCCCCTGGCCCAAGTCCGCCAGGGCCCCCGAGCACCAAAGCCCTCTGGCGAGGTGGCCACCGGCTCCGGGGCAACGGCCAGGCCAGCCCAGGCTACCCTCTGTGTCCCGGCGCGCTGCTATCCTTAGACACGCACCTGGCAGGCGGCAGCGCCTGTGGCTGCCGAGCGTCCCACCCGGGCCGCCACCCCTCTCTGCGCCCGCCAAGGTTTTCTTCCTGCTCCACCGCAGACTCGGGAGGCTGCGGCTCAGCCCACCTGCTCAGGAGGGCGCTGGAGAGCAAGCCGTAGGAGGGGAGGCCGAGGTACGCCACCCACGACTCAGGCAGCTTGCCACGGGCCGCGGAACGCGTGGGAAGCGCCCTCGCCGGTGTGGGTGATCGGCAAAGGGGTGCGCCTCAGAGGGCCCCAGGCCCACCCCGGGACCAGCCTCCGCCGCCCCCACGGCCTCGCCAAGATCTTCTCCATCTGTCCGAGGAGTTCCTCCAGTCGTCTTCACTCGAGGGCCACGCCTGAGAGAAAACGTCCTCCCACGGGCCTTCTTTCCTGAGCCCCGAGCCCGCGGGGCAGGTGCCCAAGCCACGGCCGGCGCACCCCAATCCCCAGCGCCCCTCTCCAGGCCTCCTCCTGCTCCCGACTCCTTGACTCCTTGAGCCTGCCCCTGGGGCGCCCTGCAGCGCCGACGCGCTCCAGCCTGGCCGGGAGAGTTGAGAGCCCCATGGAGTCGGCCTGTCAAAGGGCCTTCCAGAGAGGAGAACGGGCGGCGCGGTGCTTCCCGCGCGCCGGCGCGCCGGCCGCCTCCACCGCGCTCTCCTCTCAGGCCCTCCCGGTGGCGTCTTCCCAGGCGCAGCCTCCAGGGCCTCTGAGCGAGCAGCGCCCTCCTCGCCTTGACCCCGAATCCTTCTTGCTGTGGTGGCCGCAAGGCGCAGTGGCGTCAGCCCCGACGCGAGAGAGCGCTGAGGATTCCCTGCTGGCCAGGCAGGGCCCGAAGCTCGGGGTCGGCCAGAGGCAGACAGGGCACACCCGCCAACGGGAGCCTGCGGGACACCACCGCGGCCGGCCTGCTCGCACTGACAGGGCCCTGGCGAGGCTACACGGAAAACAGTCCCCTGGGGCTCGTGGGCTTCCCGCGAGTCCTGGGGCCGATCCTCCGTCCGCTGCCAGGCATCCCTCCTGCCAAGGGCGAGCCAGGCCTGAGACTCCTCAGGGTGCCAGGGCGGTCGCACCAGCCACGAAGTGAGCGAGAAGGGAGCGAGCGCTGTCCCTTTCCTTGGGCCAAAGGGAACGCGGGGAAGACCTTGAGGTGGGGGCAGCGGAGGGGTGGCGGCAGGGAGCTAGAGAAGAGACACAGAGAGGGAGAGGAGAAAAGGGGAGGGGTGGAGAGGGGAGGGGAGGGGAAAGGAGGACAGGAGCCTGGGGAGGCGGGGGGGGGGGGGGCGGGGGGCGGGGCGGGGGAAGTGGAGAGAAGAAGGGGAGGGGAGGGGAGAGGTGGGGAGGGCAGGGAGGGCGGGGGAGGCAGGTTCGGAACGGGAGAGGAGGCAGGGGACAGGAGGGCAGGGGCCGGCCGGGAGGTGTGGGCAGGGAGGGCAAGGGAGGGCGATGGGTGGGTGAGGGCCCGGCAAGGGGAGGGAAGGCAGAGCGTCGGCAGGGAAGGGAGGCAGACGGGAGGGAAAGGAAGGGAGCGGAGTGGAAGGGAAGGGAAGGCAAGGCACAGGGCACGATGGCAAGGGACAGGAAAGGAGAGGAGCGGACGGGAACGGGCAGGTGGGGAGGAGAAGCAAAGGGTCGGGCCGGGAAGGGCAGGGACACGAGGGGCTCGTGGGAGGGCAGGCGTGGAGACAGGGAGCCAAAGAGCCTGGGCCACCACGGGGCTAGGGCACA